>NC_090175.1:22076841-22114341 GCF_024679245.1 Pseudorasbora parva
ATGTGTCACGTGACCACTGGGCTCTGCAGATGCACATCACTGGTTATTTCACTACGGGGGGCTACGTGTGTTCATGTGCCAGAGAAGCTTGCAGAACGCGCCGTACACAATGTCGTGTAAATAATACCGGTATAACCATGTATGTGAAATGACTATGTGTAGCAGACGGTCGGTGCACAAGTTTCCATGCAGACAGATGGATAAAAAGAGTGTTTGTGTGCATTTACAAAACAACATTCATATTATTTTCCACTCCGAATTTAAACAAAATTGCTGCTAACAGAAAACATCTGTAATCATCTGCAAAACATACTGTAATAATTAGAAAAGAGGAAAGGTTGCAACTTCAGCTACATGAGCAGTAAGGATTTCACTTCTAATTTTTTCTCCATTCATGTTGCTAGAAAGTTAAGGTCAACAATCTTTGCCATAGCCAATTTTGTCTAATGCTCTCTAAAGCTAAAGTTTTCATTTTGTTAACTATTTTCCAGACAGCATTTTTGAAAAAAGTTGCCAGCTACGCTAGTATTTTTTAATATTTTCACAAATTTTTCATATGCCCCTGGAATATTTTGTTGTAAGAGTTTTCTCTGCTTTTAAACAAAAACCCATTTTATTTTTGCTTCATGCTTTTTTATTAACCCTTGAATGTGTTTATGTTTTATAAAAAAAAATAAAAAAAAAAAGAAATGAGCAAAAAGCTGATAAAATAATTTTTTTGTCAAAGACCTTGTCTGGATCAGATTGAGGACGATGAGTCCATCAGAGCTTGCACGGTCATATAACTCGTCCTGGGTTGAGATTTCATTCAGTAATGTTATGTAACATTGATTTATATAAAGTTTAATGCTAAGGATTATTTTATTTTACATATGTATAGGATTACAAATGGAAATGTTTCATTTTTGTCATCAGTTGTGGAAAGCAGAGCGACAATGTCGCCCTTCCACAGCACCTCAACTCTTTTTTTATTGCAAAAAAAAAAAAAAAGAAAAGAAAAGACATGTGCTGGCAAAATGATTCACAATGATCAAATTGTGGAAAAATATCAAAAAATAATAATAATATTTAAAATGATATATGATTTGTTGGAATCAGACAAAAAAAAAAAAAAAACATTACTGAGCTACAGCTGTTTAAAGATGACAGAGTCAAGTCAATTTTGAGCCATAACCAAGTCGCCAAGTCTAAATTAAATCTTAAAATTAAAATTATTTTAAAAATTATTTGTCAAAAAATGACACTACAATTCTTTGATTTACATTTATGAAACAGAGAGCCTACAGTATATATTAAGACCTACCGCACAGATCTAAAATAATGTTACACATCAGATGTTTTTACCCAACAGTTAACCAAACCTTCAGATATTAGAATAACTTGCTGTGAATACTCGCCAAGACAGATATTTTGAAATACTGTAGTTATGTGTGTATGTGTATATTGGGATTGTGCGCTGTATGTGGCGTTTTTGTGTGATCTGTTTTTGAAAATCATATTGCCATTAAGAATTCACTAGAATATTCAAAAAGTTGGGAAAAAAAAAACATGCCAAAACTTATGCTGAGAGGAAACGCGAGTCATCAAATTCAACCCAAATTTAAAATTTTCACTTTTTTTGCCTGTAGCTCAAAATTAGCCAATGTGTATTCCTACTCCTTTTGCCAAAATCATATTTGAGTGATAATATTCATAAGCTAAGCTTTTGCCAAAACCAGTACATTTAAATATATATATATTTGAAAAACTTTTAAGGAGCTCTGTGTATTCTCGTATGCCCATTCAATTTACCACCTTTATCCCCAAATAATATGCTTGCAGTGAGCAGAGAAAATAGTGTTTCATGACTACATTCACTATCCCAATGCAGGCGGCTGCCCTGTGCGCTTTAGCCGTACTGCTCCATGTATCATGCACAAGCCATGATGAATTCATTCCCTTTATTCTCTGACCTCCATCAATTTGACAATATCACACCATATTTCATGGCTGACCCCATCTGCAGATATGGGTCCATGCTGTACCTACAGCTGAATTGAGCAAAGCAACAAGAGCAGCTGATTAATTTAACCTATTCCTGCTCTACCTGCCACGAGTTACGGACAGCACTAGATGGAATGCATCCATTCTCACTTTCTTTTTTCCCTCTTAGATTACTGTTGAGATATTGAAATGCTTGGACAATGATTCCAGTCTCTCTCTCTGACCTGCACAGCTTTTTCTGTTCCTCTTTTTCACCCCTAGAGGCTTTTCTTCATTTTGTTGCACTTTGATACTTGATTGGATTTTCTGTTTGATTGTTTTTTCCTGTATATTGAGGTCTTGCTCTCTTTTAACTGTCTGCCTCACATTTTGTTCTTCATTAACCTGTGCAATCAATACAACGGCTTGTAGTCAATCCATATGTTGCCTGATAAAGTATACAGTCAAGTTTAGGCGAGTCTTTCCACTTTGAGATTCTTAGTGACACTTTACCACATGACTGAAGGAAATAGTTTAGCCAAGATACATGGGGGTTTGGCTGCTCACAGCTATCTGTGGCATTCCTGTAAGATTTGTCATGATGAACAGTTGGCTCGTTCACACTAAGCTGGTAGCAACAATTCACAAGAAGGTCAAACATATACAAAGTACATGTACATACACGCACTGGATCAGACTTGTGAAGCTGTGGCAAAACAAACACATACAAAACTCACATACTCATAAACACATACAAGACACACATACACACAAACACACACTCACACAAGGGGGATTCCAACTGAGGGTGGGCTATTTCTGGGATGGGGGCAATGAGAAAGTGCCAGCAAAGTGAGCGATGAGCATGTGGGAGATCATGTGTGTGTATATCAAAGTCCAGTCTAAACACAGGAAATAGAAGCATAAATCCTTTGTTGCCACCATAAACTGATTTCATCTCATCTCTGAAACCTAAACAAACGACTTCACAGACTGGACCAGCACTGTTTGTGTTTAAGCAGACACAATAAACCACTTTCCATTTACAGTAGTGATGCCTTTGAGATTGGAGGCTCCCCCTGTTTAGTAATCTGTGGGAAAAGTTAGGCTCAGGAAAAAAAGAATACAAAATACTAGGGGTGACCCCTAATAGTCGAAGATTCGATGCATCGATATGCAGGACCGGATTCGACCACTGATCTCATGGTCGAATCTTCGCGGGTGTTATGAAATGAGGATCATACCATTTTGGCAATATGGGGGTGCCCAATATTAGTGTTATAAAGACGTGTCGCGGCGCTGAGCGATCGCCCCTTTAAGGGCACTGAGCTTCACACCGGACCCGCCGCGCCTTTAAAATTCGAACACATATACACCGACGGCGGCATTTGACGCCTGTCCGCGGCGATTAAATGTATATTTCCCTCAAATCGTGAATGTACATTCTGACCACCGTGTGCTACAAGATACACTCATCGTGCAGCTCTTCTGTCAGAAGTCGATTCAAAATTGAGCTTAAGCGTATTTAATGTTCACGTCTGTCTGGTGTGAGATACCTGAGACACGCCGCTGAGCTTCAGTCCGGTGTGCGACCCCCTTTAGGCACAATCGGCTTAAGAACGTGCATATAAACGCACTCAAAGTGTTCTTTTACTCTCTAGGCAGGTATTTTTTTTTAGGTTTATTTATCAAAATGTTCTTTTATATATTTGTGTGATGTCTGTGTTTCGATGGCGGCTTTTAAATGTTATGAGAGAACGGTTCATTTACGAATGCGTAGTGTATAGTTTTGATCACTTTTATTAAAAGTGGTGGCTGTGTGCCGAGTGTAAAGTAAAATAAAAATAGTCTTAGCCTCCTCCTGACTAGTGTCCTGCCCTTCCCAACCCGTTTATACCATTTATTTTTTACGGTCTATGGCTTACACATACACAGATGATTCGACTATCGGTCGACCATAGAGAGATTCGAAAATTCTGATTCGAATATGTAAATCCTTAGTCGGGGACACCCCTACAAAATACATAAATACATTGGTTAATACCCAAAGAATAGACAACAACAACAACAACAACAACAACAACAACAATAATAATAATAATAATAATAATAATAATAATATTTTATTAATTAATTAATGTCTATCAAACAATCCTTCTTCCAAGGATTAGTTGAGTCCTTTTTGCATTCATCTGTTTGAATAAATATTCTTCAAAGATGTGATGATTAAAACTTCAGTGCTTGATGATAAATGAACCATGAATGATGTGAACTCTGCAACTAATCAAACCTTTAATGTGCTCCATTCCGTTTATGATATTTGGCTGGTTAAATGAATGGATGAATGAATGAATGAATGAATGAATGAATGAATGAATGAATGAATGAATGAATGAATGAATGAAAGAAATGTAAATAGTAAATCAAATATATAAAAACTGTTCCAAGCACCATGTGCAATGAAGTCATTACATTTAATTTGCCATGCTTCATTTAATGACAAAATACAGATTGTGTCAAACACTGCTGGACTGGAATAATGTTCTGCTTTCAGGTAGGATATTATCTGAGGCATTATGACCGTTTACGAACTATTACTTAATTGATAAAAAGCACTGTAATCTTTTTCCTCTTAAAATAATTGCCACAGATTATATACAGCTATAGCTGTCTGCGTCAGTCTCTACATAGACAATCACAAGCCCAGACCACCAAGTGGGAGTTTGACTGACACTTTTGAAGAGGAACACACATTTGAGTCCTTTAAAAAGAAAGGTATAAAGTTTCAGTTTAATTTTCCCCATGGAGAAGCTTACTTTCTAAAAGGGGGATTTGAAAAGGGAACACCCCCCCCCCCCCCCCAAAAAAAAAAAGAAAAGAAAAAAAGTGGTGGGAGCCAGGAAGAAAATGGAGATCACGTTATTACAACACACTTACGTCGTGCCATGGTTTTAATTTTGGAGCACAAACAACAGGTCGGCAAAATAAAACAACAGGGTTGCAGAAAAAAGGGATCCCATTAAAGTGAGTTGGCACAGAGTGCAAAAGGAAAATGTTGTAATGATTCAACGCATATGGTGCTATGCAGTAATAGATGACTGGAAGCATTTTGCTTGAGGAGAGAGTAATCACTAGCAGGTACGCACTGGCAGTGATGTCATTCCACAGAGGGGCTGTTGGCTGAGAGCGGGGTAATCTGATGCGTACACTGTGGCTGTGGGACGACACTCCCCGGTTTAGCCCCATAGGTAAAGGCCTACATGGGTGCTACATGTATCGTCTTACTAAAAGCGCTGCGTTTATCACTGCAAATCTGACCATCATGGGACTTTTCCGAGTGCTTGTAGGAACCCTGAGAGGTTCTTGGTGACGGAGCATGGGATGACCTTTCAAGCTACATGCCAATGGATGAAAGATGCAATCTGCCACCTGCTGACGTGATATGTCTCATTATGTTAATGCAGGGCTGTTCTCAGTCTCCCGTGACAGAGATGACTTTCGACCTAGTTTTAAGATGCTGGGTAGAGCCCTTCAGATTCTACGTATATTGGGCCTACTTATGTCTAACAGAGGATGAATATTACCTGCTGAAAGCCTATTATTAGGGTGGTCATACATTTGAATTGGACTCTGAATAGGACAACTCGCTCATCTGCTATCAAACACTAATGTAAAGTCACCGGAGATATCTCTCTCTCTCTCTCTCTCTCTCTCTCTCTCTCTCTCTCTCTCTCTCTCTCTCTCTCTCTCTCTCTCTCTCTCTCTATTTTTTTTCCCTTTTTCTTTTAATTTATGGGCTTTTAGCCTTTACTTTATAGGACATAGAGCTGACATAAAGTGTAGGTATAAAGGAAAAAAGTGGGACACAACGTAAGTCAGACTTAAACCAGGGTCCCCGTGAGAACATGGCTCTTTCCATGTACGTGTGTGTGTGTGTGTTGTCTGTGCGCTCTAAATATCCCTTTTATTAATCAACAATGAATAAATTAAGTAGTATATATACACGCAGAGAAATGATCACATTAATTGTACATTGATATAATAAAACGGTTCATGAGTGTGTATGTGCAAATTCTAAAACAAGCAGCACAAAACTTTTTCATTAAAAAAACATTCACATGCAAGACATGAAGACAGAAAAACATGTCAAGTTTCACGTTAACTTGCTGAAAACAACATCTGCTTACGAGGCTGTTTCAAGAATTATTGACTGAGGTCTGCTCGCTCTCTGAGGACATTTGGGCCCCTTATAGATTCACTGTATATGTGTGAGGGTCCGCTTTTACTGATAAAAGTAAAACAACCAATCTTATCTAATTACACAATATTTCTCTGACTTTGCTGCACGGCTCATATACCGCATCCGTATGGCTCACTCCCTCGGCCCCATGTGGAACAGCTTTGCATGTGGTTTTCATAACTCAACACCTTTAGAGAAACAACCCGTGCGATCTGTTGGGGAGCTAAAGTGACAGCTAACAAAAACGGACAGATTTTGTCTTCATGTGGAAATGATTAGTATTTACTGAGTTGCCTTGAGGGTGTAATTGACCACTGGTGTGTGTGTAGTAAGAACGCGAAGGGGGTGGAGGGGCATCAACGCCGTGGTCAGCGGTGTTATTCGCAGCGGGGGCCGGCTGCTGTGATTAGCATGTGGAGTTATCTGATTCATGCACAATAGGAGGTGCCCGTGCAGGTGAGCTGATATATCGTTGGTTGCTATGGAAGAGGACATCTACCTTTAATGAAATAGCCTTTATCCCTCTCTCGCTCTTTCTCTTTTCTTCTGTTTTGATGTGACAAATGGAGATGGGTTTACAAATAAAGCAGACGTTTTGTCCCGGTCTGTCCGAAGAGTCTTGCCTGTAAAGGTCAGCTTTCAAACATTTTGCCACCATTTCAATTCCCCTGTCAGACTCAATCACACAATTCAACAACTTTTTATGATTGTTAATATGTTTTTTTTTTTTTTTTTTTTAAGATTAAAAAAATGGGTGAGATGGACAGATATTATTAATGCAATTGTCATTCAACTGATCCTCAATGTTCTTATCTTCAACCTGTCAAGATGCTGTTTTGAACGGTGCATATTAATGAAGTCTCATTCATTTCATTTCAATTCCTTCTTATCAGTCATTGATGGAGCACAAAACACTGGCCTTTAAATGAATAATGCTATTAAAACGATTTAGCTTCTGTTTACAAGCTGAACTGTACAGCTTTTATAAAGGCTAGATAGTCTCTAAATAAATTCAGTAACACTTTATTTTACAGTGGGTAACACTTTAGAAGAATGGTCATTAATTAACATTAGTTATCTAGATGTTAACATGAACTAATAAGAACTACTGTATTAATGAATATGCCCTTATAAAGTATTATATTTTTTAAATAATGCACTTATAAAACATTTATTTATCTTTGTTCATATTATTTTCAACATTTTCTAATGCATTATTAAAATCTTGTTATCATTAGTTAATGCACAGTGAACTAACATGAAGAAACCGTGGATTTTTATTAACTAATGTTAACAAAGATTAACAAATACAGTAACAAATGTACTGCTCATGGTTAGTTCATATTAGTTAATACATTAACTAATGTTAACGAATGACCATTATTCTGAAGGGTTACCTTACAGTGTCATCGTTACATGTTGCTATAAACTATAACTGATGCATAATTACATGCAACTAACCATAAACCAAACCAACTAACCAAACTAAACCAAATTTAGTAAGTAAATATGTTTACTTAAGATTACTCAGTACTCAAATGTATAATTAGTGTGACAAAGACACCTTAAAATAAAGTGTAACTGTAATTTCCAAGCTAGGCCAAATTTCACACCAAAACTCAAAACTAAAATAGGAAATAAATACAGCACTGAAATGTACTGAAAACAAGTAAGTGGGCCAATTATGTTACTGTTATTTCCCAATTTGAGCCCACAGCTCTTGTGTGGCCAAAATTGTTTCCATGAACAGCTTAACTGCTGACAAATATAATAAATAAAAAGTCTTTATCAACTACTAGAGTAAGACTAAAGTTCAGATTTGTCTCTATAAGTAAACAATTACTCATTCTAAGTTCTCTGGACTGGACTCAAGGCTCAGGGGATTTGTGCGCTGTCTGCCGAACAATGAGAGGAGATGTGCTTTAAAACTGCCGGGATTTGAGCGGGAAAGACCAGTTTGGTCGAGGACTGAGGCTGGAGGATAACAATAGGACTCAAGGCAGGGAGCATGATCACCATGGATTTTCATTAAAAAAAAAAATACTCAACCTATTATGTGATTTCTCTAACTAGGCAATTAGTTGTCTGCGGGTATGTTTATTATTTGGAGTATTTCCATATACGCTGCCATGATAAAAGGGCCTATTTTAAGCAGTCCCCATAAAAACCCATTGATGTTACTAACAAAAATACTAAATGGAGCTTGTGGCGATACTAATAATGTCAATATCAATAGTGCGCGCAACAGAAGCACCGACACAACAAATATGATCTGTTTTATGCTCAGCGGACATCATTTTTCTTCTCCAAATGCATTATGTGGGGAACGAGTGCGGCTGATTGCATTTGAAACGTATTATGGGACATCTGTCTAAATCTGAGATGATGTAATTATATAATTGAACATGTGGAGCTCTTTCCTGGAATATGGTTATTGGAAGTTGGCACGGGCTGAGAGCGACCGACCACAGCCGTACCGAGAGGAGGGAGAAAGAGAGAGAGAATGTTCCAGAACATGATGTTGGCTGCTGAAAAAAAAAAAAAATGCTTGGGAAATCTATGGTAGACAGCCATCTTTTAGAAATCATCCTTATGAAGTCATATCCGGCCTTTGCGCTACAACACTGCCAGCATCTAAATGTTCACAGCTTATAGATCTAGTTAGACAAATACTTGAAGGCCATTCCAGCAACACATGTGAAAAACACACACTCATAAATAAGCCTTTGGTCTGAAAATAAAACTTTAATATACTGCCATTTTATAACATCATATTTTTAACATTGTTTTTTTCTGACATCAGAATAAATGTCTTTCATCAAAATAAACTTGACATAATATGTTAGCGATGAGAAGACTCGCACGCCACACAACTCAAATACATAAATGTGCCTGTTTTTCATCAAGCTCAGATTAATTATTTGTCTAAAGCAGTGCACACAGCTGTCAGTGCACACAATAGCTATTCTGGTAAGTTTGTGTCAAGCACACACACATACACACTTCTTTGTGGGGTGCAACACAGAAGCAGGTGCTGTAGAAGTTAGTGCTAAGCCTGCTCAGACCATTCATCAGAACTTTTATTCATGAGCTTGTCTGCACTCCACATGCTAAAGAGAAGAAACATGTCAGGCAACTGCCAAACAGAGCGTTCACCTGCACACCTGCACTGCACTCTGCACGATTGGCCCTATCAGTATTCATGCATCTAACTACAGCTGTTTCAGCCCACAGCCATGAAAAATGATGCGGGAAATATTTTATGCATAGACGTGTTGATTGCGGGGAAAGATTTTACTGGTGTGTCTGTTTAACGCGTTCAAGACATGTATAGCTGGGAAGAAAAGTGTTTTAAGGTGCTTTTTGTATATAAATGAATTTTTTATGATCTTTTTACATTCTTTGGCATTGATAAAAGGACACCTCGGAAAATGAGAAAATAAAAAATTCCATGAAGCCCCTGCAGCTAATCTGTGAATATATAAGATGAATAAAAAATGACCATAGACACTGATGAGTGGATGCTCCCTCATCATGATTCTCCATTAGTTACCTTAGAGAACAAAGAGAGTCACATTAGGTCACAGAAAGTAAACTTTAAGAAGTTCTCTTTTTGTCATCATAAATGTATATTTAATAGACAATTAAAAATTCAGCATTGTGTACCAAACAGATTGATATGCAAGTCACTATTCACTGATCATCACCTCCAGATGGCAGTTTAATTGATCATTCAAAATCAGTCCATTTCATGAACATATTTTTTTAAAGATTTATTCAAAATGTTTGACTCAAAAAAATGTTTTTTTTCAAGATTCGGACAAGTTATTTCTCTCATTAGGTAGGGTAGATTTATTTACTTTTTTAATGAATAACTTAAAACTTGGTCTGTTAATAACACAATTACTATGGTCTACTATACATTATACTACGGGGCTGTTGAATGCTTGAATCTGATAGGTTGACGAACGTTCTAAGGTGTGCGATTATTTTCAGGGAAACACACACGGCTAAAGCCAGTGGTGTAACGTATTCGAGTTAATGTAATTAGTTATGGCACTTAAGTATCTTTTTGGCTACTTTATCGTTGTATTCAGTATCAAAGATATTAGCAACTTTTACTCTCTAAAAATAGATGTACTTTTTACTCCAAAACATTTGTGTTGAGTAATGCAATTACACATTACATTTTGCACAGCACCTAACTTTTTCTGAGGCAGTTTGTTTCTGCTATAAAGGACATTGAAGGTACTATATTTTGAGTGTTTTGCCTTTACTCACCCAAACATATCAACAAGGCTACTTTACATGAAAGCGTGTGCATTAGCAGGTAGTTCGAGTGAATCGCAAGTGTTTGATTTATGAGATGAGTTCATGACTTCAGCCGGGGATGAGGCTGAAACCAGCACATCCAGTCCATTTTACTTTTTTTCATCCGCTATATTGACGAGAACTTTTTGAAGGATAATGGTTTACTTGTGGCCTTTTTGTGCACTTGAGCTTAACTGAGACTGAGGCTGTTGTGTTGACCTTGATTTATTGCAATATCAGGGCTCAATGCTAAGGATTTTTTCTACTGGCCCGGTCAGGCCAGTGGTTCAAATTTTTACTTGCCCTGCCAAAATTTGTACTGGCCCCATCGCAAAAAAGTATTAAATAAAATAGGCCAAGTTATTGATTTTGTTGTTTTTGATCCATGTAACCTTGATAAATAAGGTTGACTCCAGAAAACTCTTCTTTTTTATTTTTTAAATATTGTTAAAGACAGTCTGTAATGAAATAAGAACAAATAAGAGGAACAGCATAAATACAACAGAACAAACATATAAATGAAAAAGTTATTTGCAGGTTTTTCGTGTAGGTCTGAACAGGTATGCTACAGAAATATAATCAAATGTAAAATATCACTGCATAGTCTTCGTTTTATAAATGTAGAGGAACCCTTATTAAAGTTATTCAGTCAAGAACAGTGATTTTTATTTTATTTTATATATTTTTTCCCTGTTTAATGAGAACCATAGACTGGAAAGTACATCTCCTGAACAAGTACAAAATCTCCTGATCAAAACACAGGAAAAGAAGTAACAGAAACACGCTGCTGTCTCATATAAGGAGATGCATATGAAAAATAATGCGATCATTAACAATAAACAGCAACTAAATAAAAAATGTTTGTTATTAAATTAAATGTCGCCCTAGGACAAGATATAAGACTAAAGTTTGGTGTGTTGATGGACTTGATCTAACAGTTACTCCATCCGTGTTTTGATCATCGTTCTGAATCCCATCTGAATGTAACTAAAAATGTGATTTTTCTCAGCTTTTTTCATGAAACGTAGCCACATTCAAGTGTTGATTAAAGAAGGTTTGTTCTTTCTTTTCTTATATTTGCATGTTTTGATAATTCTATGTGTCATGAAACTTGTGAAAATGACAAAAATGCTATCGGTGACTGGCATAATTCATGTTTACGTTCATTTAAAAGACATAACCAACTATAATGTTTACGATGATACTTGACAATTTTGTGTGAATATTTGTGTGCTGTGAGATGCGTCGTGGGTGTTGCTGTGCTGCGCGAGAACCAAACTGAGAGACACTTTATCGTCTATGAGCGCTTAAGTATTTGGATAGGGAAAGCTTACAAATGCACAAATGACCAACTTCAATGAAGATGCAGCACTGGCCCGAGTGTCTTTCACATGGGTCCCGGGCCATCGGGCAGTCCTTATTGTCAAGCCCAGAATATTGTGGTGTTCAGTTTTATTTGGATTTTATAAAATAAACATGGTTTAATATAAAATAATATAAATAAAATATTTAAGTAAGGGTAAAATCAGATACTTTAAGACTTTTATTCAAGTTTTAATGGAATTGATGATTTGTAATTGAATAATTTTTGCTGTAAGGAATCTATACTTTTACCCAAGTATGGTTTTCAGGTACTCTTTACACCTCTGGCTAAAGTAAATCCAGGCAGGTCTTGACCGCATTACAGTTCCATATCACTTCGCCAAATAATTGCAGTTATTTCATATGTCTCTACAGCTTACAACAGCAAAATAACCAAAACACACAATGACACTGAACAAGCAAATACATCTAGTAAACAATAGGATAAAAACAACAAATTATTATTATTATTATTATTTATTTATTATTATTTTTTTCTTTTTTTTTTCTTCTTATATACGGAACAAACACATTCAGTACTGACTGGACACAATGGTGTTGTCAGTGCAGCTCTGATGATTTTATCAGAATTTTTTTTTCTAAACATTGTTCAGATGATGTATTTCAAGACATACTATATGTCAGGTTTGTGTCCTTAAAATACTCGTGTTTAGGACTAATAACTTGCGCCTTTGTTGTTAATCCTAAAACGTAATTTTAGAGCTAGGAGAGAGAGAGAAAGAGAGAGAGAGAGAGAGAGAGAGAGAGAGAGAGAGAGAGAGAGAGAGAGAGAGAGAGAGAGAGAGAGAGAGAGAGAGAGAGAGAGAGAGAGAGAGAGAGAGAGAGAGAGAGATGAAGGATGTGTGAATTACCTTAGTCTGTTTGTTTTGGCAGCAGCACCTCTACTAATAGCGAAACTGTAAGTTCATCTGCTCCTAGATCTGAACAGATCTGTTATAACATCGCAAGTGAGAAATGTTTTTAAGTTGTAACCATAGTATAAGTGGAATAATTGACTCCCAACACTGAATGTGTGCATTATTTTTCAAATAATTCAATAACTTGTCATCAATTATTTCTTGCGTATGAGCTACTTTTATTGTGCTTTTGTACAGTTTGGCACTTTGGTGTCCCATTCTTCGATTTTCTTAAAAAAAAGAAAAAAAAAAAGAATAAAAAATAAAATCCATGTTTTGAGTTGCACAGTTAGGTGAACGATTCCTTTTGCAAATTCCCATCATGTCACATCCAAACAAGAGCACAAGGAAAGTACAGATCCTTGTGCTTAGGTAAAAAAATAGTGGAAAGTAGATGGCGATGACAACAACAACAACAACAACAAAAAGGCCCAACAGCTAATCTGGGTTCAGGGAAACAGGGAGGCAATCCAATTCTTTCTTGTGAGGCGAGAGAAAAAAGAGGAGAACACAGACAATGGCATAGCTGATCAGAAACATTAGGCGCGTACCAGGCCTGGGCTCCCCAGCAGGTGGTCCGAGTCCGAAGCTCTTCGACGGCTCCTCTTAATCCCTTTTCAGGCAGGCTTCTCTTCCTGCCCCTGACCCCACGCTGCGATGAAGTTATCACCCAACGCAGCCCTGCTCTCTGGCCGCTTCAAAAAACACTGCGGCATTTATCGAACGCCCATTTATCTGCATGAAAGGCGTGCAATTTGCCCAATAATATCGCCACTCCATACCGAAAAAAGAAAGAAAAACTCTGTCCTATTCAATCAAGAGTATGCATAATTCAAAACCCTGCAGAAACCTCTTTCTTTTTGAATTTGAAGGAAAAGCCAAACAATATGTATTATTACTATGAAGAGAGGAGTCTAGAGAGGTCAATGACTAAGGAAAACGTAATGCTGAAACGTCCATTTATTTAAACAAAGAAAACAGAGATTAAAACAGGTTTTTAAATGTGCAAGGACAAACAACTGGGGCGGGTTAAATACCTGGATATAAAACAATATAACATTGGAAACTGGGACAAACAAGTAAAGGAAATGATAAGGGCCAAGATGGCGGCAGTAGGAATTGTAGACTATATTCTAGTTGCCCTACTTCATCGAGGTGCAGCGTCTCAAGCTGACAAAAGCTCAAGGAGGCAGCTGAAGTGGCAGGGATTTCAAAGCGAGAAGTGGGAGAGTCATTGCGTGCCCACCCGCAGAGACATATGGGGAGGAATACAAAAAGTTTTTTTTTTTTTTTTTTGGGGTGGAGTGTGTTTTCTCTCCCCTCACCCTCCCCTTTCTCTCTCTTGGTTTGGCATGGTATGAACAAAGAGAGAATGCATTTTAATATCATAAGAGTGCTGTGCCTTTGATTCCATAGAACGAATACTATCTAAATGCATTCTCATTGGTTCATCTAGGCAGCGCCTGTCGCTGATTGGATGACGACGTTAAGCCTTGGAGGGATGGGAGAAAGTATGTCTTGTACACACTGACACACTAACACGAACACAATATGCATTCACACAGTCGCTTGCCAGTCGTAGGCGTTATATTACAAAGAAAATTAAGTCACAATTCAAAATTTGAATTGTTAATGTGCCAAACGACTGGTGCACCTACAACTGTATTTATGAGCTGATTTGTATGGATTTCAAGAGTTATTTTTGTTCACTCCACCGTTTTGTTCGTAGCTTTCTCTCTGATTCACGTATAACATTACACCCCATTCATGATCTTCAGTTCCCGAGGTTAATCTTCCTAACAGTCCTGACCAAATAGAGTAACTAAATGTCATTACAAACAGGGGCATCACTCACCTGACCCACAAGAAGTGACACATAGGGATACCATCTGGTCAGTCAGATCTGCCTCAAGCGTAGAAGAACTAATCCATGGATGAAGGTCAAGGTCCAGCAGACATCAGAGCATCAAGGCCAGGAAATCAGCAAATCAACCTGCAAGGAAAGAGAGAGGAGACGTTTAAAGCTTTGAAGACCAGAGAAAAAGGGGGGAAAAAAGAAAGAAAAAAAAGGAACGGGTGTCACGTCTCACACAGTGGGTTCACCGCACATGTTCTCTCTATAGGCAAAAGGTCTCCTCAGCTTATTAGAGAATGGGATAACAGAGAGACTCTTGGTGTAATTAATGTTGTTCTAATGAGACAGACTGTGATGGATACTTAAAGGTTAGTTCAGTGAGTTTAGTCAAGGCCTGCAATAAATGCTACTTGAGATCTAAATGCATGTAAAATTAGATTTGGAGAGTGAATTAAATAGTAATAATAATAATAATAATAATAATAATAATAATAATAATAATAATAATAATAATAATAATAATAATAATAATAATAATAATACTTAACAGTAACATTATTGGGAACTGCAATATAATTGCAAGTTGAGATGCAAGATAATTGATCTGGTCCTCACTGATTTGAGTGGGGGAAAAAATCAATAACAATACATACATAACAATATACTACCATTTAAAAGTGTGAGGTCAGTATTTTTTCTATAATATAATATAATATATATATATATATATATATATATATATATATATATATATATATATATATATATATATATATATATATATATATATATATATATATATATATATATATATATATATATAAAACGTTACAAAATATTGTATTTCTTTTATTTTTATTCATCAGATAATTCATCTTTATAAAAAAAAACATGCTGTCACAAAATATTTAAGCAGCCCAACTGTTTTCAACATTGATAGTAATAATAATAATAATAATAATAATAATAATAAAAATGTTTATTGAGCACCAAATTCCATTTTGCCTCCATAAATAATTACATTTCAGAATATGAAAATAGAAAATAGTTTTACAATATTACTGTTTTTACTGCATTTTTAATCAAAAGTCCAAAAATAAATTCCAAATGTGAGTAGAATTAATAAAACTGAGTTACCCTAAGTTTGGTTAGTATATTTATTTGGAAAATGTTAATATGGCTAAGTCAACAAATTATAAAGAACTGATAATACATGATAATAAAACAATACATGAATTTACCAAGAATATGTACTTGCTGTTGTAAGTTACATGAGCGATTCATCTACTAAAGAAAAACACTGCTGTGACTATCTTCTAACAACTTTCCCCTCAGATGAAAGTTTGCTGTCAGAAGTTGATCCAGGATGCTTAAGGTTTTTGCTTTTCTCCAGAACTCATATGTGGAATATGCTTTAAGCCACCAAAATGAAAATACAAGAAACAAAAGCATAGTTCTTCACATTTTTGAGGCAGATGCAGTTTCAGTGAGTCATGGAGACTGGCACAATTACGTGCATTGTTTATCACTAAAATGCAAGGACTAAACAGCTAAATAAATGTTATAAGGGCAAAAATGCATGCAATATTATATTAGTGAGAGTTTAAAGGCTGATAAAAAAGGCCTGTAAAATCCTCACATTTCTCTCCATCTTAACTAAACTCAGCCTTCAAACAAACCTGACAACCTCCTGACTGGACTTTTATTCCCAACGAGAGGCCGGACACAAGCTTTGATACTACCTAGATAACATCCTTTTTTGAAGGCCTGATTATCATTCATGGATTCACCTAATCGGGGCCTAATTGAGAGCTATTTGCCGAGTGACACAGTTTTGCATATCCTCTTCTCATTTGCAGGAGAGGGAGTGTGTGCGTGTGTGTCTGTGACAGAAGGAGAAGAGAGCGAGGAGTATTAGTTCCCTATGGAGACGGGGATCTGGACAATGGACGGTTGGGAGATAGCATGAGGGGTTTGGGCGGACCTCCTGGTGAGCTGTAAAGCACAAACAACTCAGTGTTTCAGGAGATAAGAGAGAGAAAGCCTGTCTCAGCAATCACTATCATCTACCCAAGACCAAAATCATGATACAACGCACCACGCAAGACCACACTACACTACAGAATGAAGCACAACCTCAGCTGAGCTGCATCAATGCAAACATCCACCGGACACAAATATACATGCTGTAGCTCACAAATACAGTAGATCTTAGAGATATTTAAAGGGATAAAAGGAAATATGTACAGATATCTATAAAGACATAGTAGGCAGGCATTCTCATTCTCTAAAAAAAAAATGCAACATCTCAACAGTAGAAAATAGAAGACCTAATGCAGGTAATTTATACCATTTGTAAAAAAAAAAAAAAAAAACAGTTTAATTAAAGAGTGCCTCCCGTTGTCATGATTCATATTTGCTGTCAGATTAGATATTGTCAGGCTATATGTTAGTGTCATTATTTTAACGTTTTTTAAACTAAGAAAAACAAAATTAGTTATACTGTGCCCACTGGTATTAGCTGAGAAGGATTTGAATTCAGATATGATTCATTGCATACATCAGAATCAGGGTTCATTTGTTTTATTAACAATTTATGTTCGTAATGTGTATTTACCGGTAATCTAGTTTCCATAGCCTTAACCTAAATTACCACTTTATTTTCACTTCGTGTTATTCTCTATATTTTATGTGACTGTGGCAGCCCATACCAACTTACTAAATATATTGTATAAACTGGTTTGGGATTGATGTTTAATAGCCTTATACTCTATATTCACCAGTGTTATTCTTATAATGTGGGTGTATTTGTGTGTGTGTGTGTGTGTGTGTGTGTGTGTTCATGATTTTCTATCTGCGGTGGGGACTTCAATCTGAATGCACACTGACTCATAAGGACTGGTGGGGACCAAAATGAAGGTCCCCATGCATGAGGAAACAAGCTTATAACTTTTTTTTTTTTTTAAATTTACAAATGCAGAAAGTTTTGTGTGATGGGTAGGTTTAGGGATTGGATTAGTGTAAAGGGATAGAATATACAGTTCAGTATAAAAATCATTTAGTGTATGGAGAGCCACAAAAAAGATAGTGTGTGTGTGTGTGTGTGTGTGTGTGTGTGTGTGTGTGTGTGTGTGTGTGTACCATTTTTGTACCAAATTCCTAAAAATATGGGTCATAATTAATGACCAAGGGATTGTTCCCATTGTCAGACTAGATGAGAACCACTGCCAGATGTTATATTGATACAGATAGTTGCATATATACTTCTATATATATATATTAAAAAAAAAAAAAATCTTTGGCAAAAAAAGTAAAAAATAAAAAAATAAAATTCAAACCCTGCATATAACCCAAGCCCAGATAAAAGTTATGTGTGTAGTAGTGTGAGAGAAAGCGAAAGCATGTTTACATGCACAAACTCTCCGGAGGCCATGTTTGATTATTCCCTTGTGCCTCTGTGTATCTCCTCTACCAAAATCATGTGGGAAATGTAAATCCTCAAAGCAAGAAGCCTCTCGGACTGCTCAAGTTTTCCAGCCTGTGTGATGACTATAAATATAGATATAGAAAGTTGTTAGAAGATAGTCACAGCAGTGTTTTTCTTTAGTAGATGAATCGCTCATGTAACTTACAACAGCAAGTACATATTCTTGGTAAATCCATGTATTGTTTTATTATCATGTATTATCTGTTCTTTATAATTTGTTGACTTAGCCATATTAACATTTTCCAAATAGATATACTAACCAAACTTAGGGTAACTCAGTTTTATTAATGCCACTCACATTTGGAACTTCATAAAAAAGAAAATGGGTATTCTTTGAGCAATGTGTTGCCATGAAAACCTGTAGTTCTATGAAAACTGATTCAGAGAGAGGAAAACAGAAATTATAACAGAAAACAGACTTATACAGGGGACATGCAGGCATGCTTGAAATTGATTTATCAACTGTTAAGTATTGATTCGTGAAGGTCCCAAATGACATTTATTTAAACTCTATAACATACTGTTTAGTTATACATCTTTAAATTGTAATGATTGCTATTCAGTTAGTTTCTTTATCATATGAAGCTGAAGTTGAATAAAATTTCTAAAATCATAATTTCCCAAACTGTGGGAACTAACCATGGTCGGCCATTTATGAGCTAACATTCAATAACAAGCTAACATTCAATTTTGACATCTAAATGTTAGCAAAACCTCACCATTGAGCTTGCGATGAATTACGTCCTAAATGTATTACAATTGGAGCAAATGGAGGACAAATTATTGTCACAATGAAACTATCCATGAGGTTTAGCACTTAAATGCCACTCACAATTGATGATAGCCTTCATTCGTCATCAATGGTATTTTGTTTACATTAAAAATACCACTGCTACAGTCATGCAAATGTTGAATTGCTAACAATTTAACATTCAATAGAAAGACATAAAATGGAACATACATATTTCACATTTCTCTGCACTTTCAAAGTTCATCTAGTTCCTCCTCATCTTTGCAAAACTGGTCAAGAACAAAAAGCTTGCGTGTTCCTAGGATGAAAAAGCAGAGAAATGGTATGTGATTGATTATAATTGTGCTGACAGTCTTCTCTCATTCCTGGAATTGCTGGGAGATGAGTTTGCAGGACGGTACACAAACGCCTCATTGCTGCATTGGGCGAGCTGTGGCCTACACATCGCGGCTCACTGGCAGTGCTGAGTGCAGTGTTACAATCTATTTGTATAACTGCAAATTTCTTTTTTTAAATACATTTTTTTTTATTATATAACCCTATATTAGGTCTAGTTTGCATTTGTCATGTCTGAAAGAGAATAAAAAATATGTGAAAACAAATTTTAGATTTTCAAAATGTTTTCAAGAAGTCTCTTATGCTTACCAAGGCTGCATTGATCAAAAGTACAGTAAAATCAGTAATATTGCACATCATTTTTACCATTTAAAATAACTGTTTTCTATTTGATATATTATATATTGTATCTTTTTTTTTTTTTAAAGTAATGTATTCCTGTGATGGCAAAGTGGAATTATTGTGCAGTTATTACTTCAGAATTTAATATCACATAATCTTTCAGAAAAAAACTCTAATATGCTGATTTTCTGCATCTCTCATTTTTATTTAAGTCTTTTTATTACAGTAATTTCAACATTCCCTTACATTTGGATGGTACCTGAAATCGTAGTTAAGACAGTCAACCATTGGATATATTGGTTGAAAGAAAAAAACAAAACAAGTAAAACAGAAAATAAATCTGTAAACATATATTATAAGAAATAGATGGATTTCCCTTTAATTCACATTACTTTATGTAATGTTTAACAATTGTACTGCTTGATATTTTTGTAAACCATGATACATTTATCTTAAGATGAAAAGTTCAAAAGAAGATAATTTGTTTGAAATATAAACACATTATAAATGCAATAACTGTAACGTTTAATCTATTTAGTGCATTTTTATATATACTTTTATTATACTTTTAAACAATAGTATATATTTCCAAAAAAACTAAACAATTTCTGCTATTAAACTTTCTGGAATAGTTTATCCTGACTGGTTAATTAAAATAATACTTTCAACTTAAATGAACGATTCATGTCCCTTATTATTATTATTATTATTATTTTTCCATTTTGCCTGGACAGGTCACAGAGAACACAGCCAAAGACAAAGAGAACCACATGCACAGTCTGCATGTGAACATTGTATAAAGCAATCGCTTCTAGGATTACGCGCATACTAGAACCATTACTTTTTGCGTATTCATTTTTTTCTCCTTTCCTTCCTCACTCACTTTCCTGTCTCGCTTTTCCGGAAGCCAAACTTTTCAGTTCATTAACAGTCCATAAAACCTATTTCAATTGCAATCATTCTCCTTTTTACATGTTTACAACTTAGGCTGAAATTCTCTGTGTCGAAGAAGGGGGATGTTTTATGCATCAGAGTACCGTGAGCGAATATGATCCTCACTGAGCTGAGGAGGGACTAGCAGGAGGTTAATCATATGAGTTACAGAGCATTAGAAACGAGGAGAGAAAAAATGTAGTGAAATGACAATCTGCTTTTCTCAACCCAGCACTGGTGGGAGAAGCGCCGAAAGGCTTGAATTTCCTTTAGGCTTCCACTGTCTGCCTCATGCACCTGGAAGCAATCAGGAGTAACCTTATTACATAGAATAACAAGTACTATTTATACCACTGATCACACTTGCCTTATTTCTCTAATGGTGCCAAGATTCAGTTGCAAATTGCTTGTGTCACTTTCCCCCTGCAACTACTAAGAAGGTGTTGGTGACCTGTCCAAGTGAATAAGAGGTGAGAGGTGGAAAATGGGAGAGCAGAAACGATAAAACGAGTATGTAACTACTAAAAAGCCCAGCAAAACCTCTGTGAACACGGTGAGTCAAAAATAATTCGGAACGAGACGGCACAACTCTAGAATTTCATAAAATCAGACAGCCGTAAATAAGCTATGACAGCTCTTTTAAGAAGCCCCTATTTTAAAACCAATTAAACGATACATTACCACCGAAGGTCAAGGGCATTGCCATCTCTGTAGTTAAGGTGTGCTTATGTAGGGAGGCCTTCGCTATATAAATGTTTGGCTATATTTCTACTTTAAGGAAACCTTATCCAATTTTAGGCAATTGATGGTTATTATTTATTTTACAATTTGATTATGAGTGATCTAGGCTGTACCCTACTTCTATGTTTAGCTTTCAAACAACGTCTCATATTCATCTCAACACATCCCCCCGCAGTTTCCATTTTCATGGCAAGTATGTAGTGCTTCGAAAACGGTCTGTCCCATCTTCATTCACAAATAAATGAATGCTGATACAGCACCATAACTCTCAATCCGTCTCCCTTTGGGACTGTCTAGTCCACCAAGGCAAATTAGAGCCCACGTTCTCCCCTGAGAGAGCGTGCCCCATTTTACGACAATCACAACTGTAAAACATGAGCCCTGATTTTCTTTTCAAAGTCTTTAAGGCTTGTTTTATGGGCACGTATTTCATTTTTCGTTGGAAATAAAGCAGGCGTCGAGTAAATCTAAACATTTCAATGCAAGACACATCGCCACTTGGTGACTGGACTTCAGACTCGGCACACAAAGAGACTGAAGGAGAGGAAATTTGCTGAAGAGGTTGCACGAAGGATTATGTTGTGATTTTAATTGAAAGGATTGTGAAATCGGCCCTATTCAGCTCATGGCGTCTCACAGCTGGGGCACTGGGATGGAGGCCTACTTTAACGGCACGCTGAATAACCACCCTCTCTACCCACAATCCACCTCAGTAGCCTGATCTGGCATGCCAGCGTCTCATTGGCTTGTCTTCTGATTTCAGTTAAAGACCCCCTCCCTGGCAACCCATTTGGTAGCGAAGGGAGAAAAATAACACCAGCAATCACTTGGAGGAGCCAACCAATCAGGTTATTCGCACCAACATGGGCGCTATTACCTCCCAGTTTTACTATAGAGAGAGGCATATTTGAACAGACGAAAAGACGTAAAAAGAGACATGAAAAAAATATATGTTTATGAGCACTGTAGCTTGATCCTCATAACTAGAAATAGAAAACATCAAGAGATGTACAGACGGGTTGAGAAAATCATGGCTGCCACTAAACAAAAGGTTGTGCATATGATGCGAGACAGACCTGCATTTCCTGACTTGAATGCACACAGTTCAGTAAAATTCGAACCTCAAATTAAGAAGATATATCCCTTTTTTTGACAACGTCAAGCAACAAAAACCTTTCCTATCTATTAGAGGAACACAAGTACAAACATGTAGCATCGTGTATGTGTTTACCTGTCACAGTATGATGGGTTAGTGAACATTGTGCCTTCTCTTCTGGTCTCTTCCGTCTGTTATTTTACTTTCTTAACTTTTAATCTTCTAGTTTTACTATTAATATTGTATTACTAGTACAAGGTTTCCTTTAACTTAATGTTATTTTGTCCTATTTATGTTTAAAAAAAAAAAAAAAAAAAAAAAAAAAAACAGTATAAGCAGTTTACCATTACTTGTCATGCCAATGAAGTATGCTGAAAAACACACATACACTGAGAGAGAGAGAGAGAGAGAGAGAGAGAGAGAGAGAGAGAGAGAGAGAGAGAGAGAGAGAGAGAGAGAGAGATGGATGCTCTGAGAATGTGAAAGCAGTAATGCAGTAAAAATGAGAAATACACAGGTGAGGGAGAAGAGGCAAATGATGACAAATTATTTCAATTTTTTTATGATAAAGGACAATAGAGGCGCTCATCACTTTTTTGGCATCTTTTGTCCTTGCACTAAGCAGGATTTGTGTGTATGTGCACATAAGTATGTGTGTGTTTATATTTTAAAAAGTAAGAAGAGTATACGCTTTTTTTTACAGCATGCCATTGTTTTTTTTTTGTTGTTTTTTAAAATAATTTATTATTTGTATTGTAGTGGGGGCACGGTTAGTCTATATTCATTTTAATTAGCTGTATATAAAAACAATAGAAGTCTGAGCTGTCCTCATTTAGACAGCTAAGTAAACATGAGTCTATGAGAGACAGAGGGAGAGAGAAAGAGGAAGAAAGAGAGAACGAGACATGCCTCTGATGGGCCCCGAAATCTGCCACAGGCATGAATGTCTTCTTGTTCAGATGGCCAATTATCACAAATGAGGCAACAATTAAATAATTAGCTAAAGCCCGATGTAACAAGCTCTAGTCACAATTAAGACAAAGACGGGACACAAAGAAAGGATGTGTAATTAAAAGAAGTTGGTAAAAAACTAAGAAACATCTAAAAGCTATGCTTCACTACTCTTTGAGGGACAGATATCATGCCCCTATCAGAACAACATTATTGAAATGTATTTCTAGTTAAATTCATAGTTCTATTTACACTATATGTGCTAAAAAAAAAAAAAACCTTCATTAATCTATCTGTTTTTACACCCACACAGGCATTATTCCTATAATATTTAATTTATAGAAAGCTATAGAGACGGTAAGATTTCACAGATTCGCATCAGCATAAAAGTTAGCAATGCATCAATTTAAAAAAATTGTTCATCGTATGCAAATTGGCATTTGTATCGCAATGCATTTCTAACATTTGAATCTGTAAAAAGGGATTTATTAAGTAGATCCACTATACTTTTATTTATTATTTAGAAAGTGACCAATGATTTGTGAGCAATATTTTATATGTAGATTGATTTTTCCTCTCTAAACAGTTTCTCAAGCTGCTACGTGCATATAACGTAGGCTATCACAACACTGCGGAGGCCGAGGCATGTCCTGAGGCCTGGGTATACTTACGTTCTTACTGTCTCAAGTATACTCTTTTCAAAGAATAATCCTTTGGCTGTGACCACTGAAAGATGCATTCAGTGTGTATCTAGTGGACTTTTGATAGTGCGCTGTTGTAGATTGAATATAGATTAACATGGCGGAGGTAGAGCTGCATCTTCCACCAAGTAATTACAAATCCAATATATAGAAACACAAAGTCAGAATAAATCTATACCATATTGAAATGCATAGCAACATATATATATATATATATATATATATATATATATATATATATATATATATATATATATATATATATATATATTTTTTTTTTTTTTTTTTACATTACATCTTATTGCATTGAATCGCATTGTGTTGAATCGAATCAAAAAGAAATCGCACTGCATCACGATAAGTGTGAATCGTATCGCATTGTATTGGTACCTGCATCATATGTATCTTTTATGCATCATATCGTTGGCTATGCATCTAGATTTGGAGTGCCCTCTATATATATATATATATATATATATATATATATATATATATATATATATATATATATATATATATATATATATATATATATATATATATATATTCACACACACACACACACACACACACACACACTGAAAAGCCTACATTAACCACATAAAACAAGACTAAATAGAGTAACAGAAGACAGAAAAGGGAGGGGGTGTAAAGAAAAAACAGCTATTCTTCAAACTGTGCAGTGGATATCCTCATACCAGAGCAACCAGGTAAGTGGAGCTTTTAGATGTAAAAGCAGCATGCGCGTGAGTGTGTGTCTGTGTGCGACACAGAAACAGCATCTTGCTGCGACACAACAAATCTCCTTGGCTCAAGGATTTTGCACCTAGGTGTAAATTGGAGCCTGTTTCGGCCAAGAGTAAACAGGTCTTTTCGTGTCGGGACCTGAGCACCATGCAAATCTGAATTCCATCTGTGTTAGTGAAATACAAAGCCCACTGTGTAACACGCAGGAGATTTGAGACAAGCATACATTTGAAACACAGAATGTAAACAGCAGATCATATCTGCTATAAAAACTCTTAGCGCCCCAATATCTGATCTCTAAAAGAAAGCGGGAAACAGAGAAACCGAAAGCAAGACAGGAGGGGGTGGTGCAGAGCTAGGGCACCGTGGACTCCTGCTGAGGAGAGCCAACTGTGCCCTCTAATGGCTGCATATCAGCTGAGCAGAGATTGAAACATAATGTATATTTCAGCAAGTTGACTTCCAAGCTGTTCTTTCAAATGTGTTCTTGCTATTGCATTGGCGCCAAGTTCTGCTTTGACTGTCAAAGCGTTAAAAGCACATGTCAGAAGTAGCTATGAATGGAAAATGCAGCTGGTATAAAATCTATCACTGTAAATGCACCCAGATTGCCTGTTGCTGACGGGTTTTAAGAGGAGTCAAACAATATGTGACTGTCGTTGCATGTTTGATTGTGCTCTACAGAAGTGCTCTCATGGGTGTTACACAACACAAGCGCAGATTTGTAAGTGAAATAAATCAATACAAATAATAAAGAAGCTAAACCTTTGACCTGTATCACATGGGTTAATAAAGTTATAAAGTCACTCTTACCCTTGTGAATTCCCTCTTCACTTCCATGAAAACTGCACCCCTCTACTGTACTTTCCCGCAGACAGCCGCACCATTATAAATATGAACTGTTGTGTTTTTTTAAAGACTTTTGATAGATTACTAATGAAAAATCCCATAAGAATATACATCAAAGTTAAAGGTGAGCACTGCTCAGCTGAGAACAACTAATGTGGGAGGCGTACTGGCGATGGGTCGATGGGATTGAGAGAGAAGCGTCAGAAGGGGTCAGCACCATTGTGCACATGTCAAACGGAGGGGGCCATCTCACAGAGGACGCCCGTCTTGCTGGGTTCTTGTTCAGGCTGCCTATCCACGGCTAAAGACGTTTAGGTTGGATATGTGGGGGAGAGAATATTAGCTTTGGTCTTCACCCCACCTAAGGTGAGGAAACAAGGGAAGCGCAGCATTAACCCAACCCTCCCAAACACTGGGCAGGAGAACCGCAGCGATTGGGGGCGAGACAGCGGAGCTCCAGCAGAAAACCAGAGAAAAGATTCCGTACCAGGGGTGGAGGAGTGGAGGGATGAGGAGGGGGGAATGCGGGCGGACAGGGGAGGGCTCACAAAGGAGCGGTGCAGGGATGAAGACAGCCTTGAAGATACCTGAGAGACAGCAGCAGAGTGGAAAGCCACGGATGATGTGTCAAAAGCAGCAAATGCGCTCTGACACGGGTCAATCCCTCCCCTGCCTCTATAGGTCAGAACCCCGTCACCCTGGCAACCGTTCAGACTGTGTATCTATGGCAGCGAGTGAACCGATTCACACAGATAGATTTCGGCACTTCTCACGAACTTCATTAAGCATTCAGACCTACAAATATATGTCCGTACTTAAAAAATGAGATATGCAAACATAAACGCATACAATGTAAATGTGAGAAATGAGGACAAACGTATAGACGGTTTATCTACACCATTTCTTCTTGGTAACATTCTACCAGGCAGACTTTGCCTTCAGGACAGTCCCAAGAAAAGCACACTGGTGATATATATATATATATATATAAGAATTAAGAATTATCAGCGCCCATTACTAGATGCTTTTCTAAAAGAGATTAAAATGTTACTTTCAAAGATATTATCTGTGCCCCGATCCCTCTACATCAAGCCCCACCCTGATACGGTCTGTTTCTGTCTCCCCCTTAAATGCACCGAAACACAAGCCAGAATAATCTCACCACTCCATCACACAAAAAAACACACACACACACACACACACACACACACACACACACACACACACACACACACACACACACACACACACACACACACACACACACACACACACACACACACACACACACACACACACACACACAGTCTTAAGTGCATAAAAGGGCATACGCATACATACACACTGAGGACATCTTTCACAGACCAGACTGCGGTTAGTATAATATTCCACTTTTTAAAATTTATATTTAGTTTTGTTCCAGATGACTGAGATCAGCAAATTGTTCTAATGATAACAGAAATTAAACATCTTCAGGCAAAAACGTAAGGTCACATGGAATAATGAGACTCTTTGTATTCTGCTTGATGAAACATGAAAATAGCTATGTAAACCCTGTTGTTAAAATCAAACATGCAACATCCAGGAGCTGCATACATATATTAATCCACTATAGGAATGTTTTAAGAAAATTAAAATGACTGTTTTTATTTTTATTATTATTATTATTATTATTATTATTATTATTATTATTATTATTATTATTGTTGTTGTTGTTGTTGTTGTTATTATCCCTACTTATGATGTAGCCCTACACATTCTTACAAGACAAATTGAAGTTTTCAAAACAGCACAGTATGTCTTCTATGCAAATGGAAAATTCTTTGGATGCATTCTTGGTGAAATGTACATTGCTTTATTTTAAACATTCAAAAATGTAAACCATGTTGTTAAATAAATATTCATTTATTTTGCAGACCCTTCAGGTCATTTTACATTCCTTTAAATAATTACTTTTAACTCAAATAATAATAATAATAATAATAATAATAATAATAATAATAATAATAATAATGCAACAATTAAAATAAATAAATAAATACATGAATAGGGAAATGGTAAAATAAGGACAACTGCATAGAAATATCTCTGGAATGCTGCAATTATTACAGAAACATATTTCAAATAATCTTTTTAACCAATTTAAAAATGCTGATAGTTTTGTACTTACAATGGAAGAGCTGAAATGGAAGAAGTGCTTTTAAGCTAAATAGTGTTAATATTTTTGGGTATGATCAAATTCAAACAAAACAAACAGTACAAATATGGATTACATTTGTAATGCTTGTAATTTTTTTATTATTATTATTGTTTTTATAGTGATCTAATGCATGCTCAATTCTTTTTAAAATTGGACATAAAACATGATTTTCTTAAACATATTCAATACAATAAAATAATATTTCACATAAAAAATATATAATAAAACTGAAAAATATAAATTAATTAGAAGTATTTCTGTTATAGGCTGAATAACTAATGGATAAAGTTAGTCTATTAAATTCAACTACATTTAAATGACTTAAAAATAAGCAGCAATATCCAATACCCTACCACTAATGTGTGCTCTGAGATTCACATGGTTTTCTCATTTTAATTTAAACTTTAACTTAAGGAAGGGAAATAACACTTAAAGTGAATCACTTCAGAGGAAACGGTAAAATAATGCAGAATTAAATTATACTTGCATTTGATAAGGTAAGAAAAAGGACATAAAATTTGTTTAAATATCTTTGGGTGTCACAGGAACAGAGGAGAGGAATTCATTATAATCTTATTAGCATTTCTTTACATTATGTGAATGGAGAAGTGACTCTGAAGAATGAGTAATTAGTTTATCTAAGGCGCAATATGGCACTAAAATACACATGGGGTGGTTCCTAACCCTACGGAGAATGGAGCTGAAATAACAATAAAAGCTCTACATCTACAATTATTACTGGGACATTGCCATTATGTATTATGTGTACATACAGTATATAAAACTAAATAGCAAAAACATAATTAACATAGACTTTTTTTTATAATTAATTATAACTAACTATTAACTACAACATAGGGCAAATTAAAATAATGAAATCACAAAATAAAGTAATATTCTTTTCAATCAAAAAAGATTTGAAAACACCATTGCGATACTTGCACCTTTCTTCCATCTCTGTCTCCCGAACGCTGAGACAAATGGTCATAAATCAGCATTTCTCTTCCAAAACGGCTCAAAACTGATAATGATATCAGCGCCTCATCAATATTGATGCGCGTATATAGTACACAGCAGAGATGGAGGGCTACCGTAATGAGCTCCATTATGAGTTAAGGGAGGAGCGGGCGAGTTGTGGTAAAGAACAGAGGCGCCACAGTTCTGTGCACTTAAGAAGGTACGGCCATGGTCCAAAAAAACAGCTTCAGTCCCATCGAGGGACTAATGACTGAGCAGAGAACTGAAGTAGCAAAGGGTGTGGGCTGAAACACAGAGGAACAGAGTGATGTTTGTAAACTAAACAGAAGCAGAATACTGGCATCTTCAGGCACTCTCACGTTACCTTGAGGTGACTTTTGAGGCAAAACTTAATGCAAAGGTCCACTCGGCCTTCGGGTGCTACTTCAAAGGCAAAGCCACATCTCTCTTCCCAATGTGGTGTGGTGAGAACTCTGTACCCTGACCTGATCTGAGCTGGCAGACAGCTGGGCCACATGGAGCCCCTCTCCGGTGTTCGGAGAACCAGTGCATCTGCCGCTGAGCCGAGCATGGGCTTACTGTATATTTAGAATTGACAGATTGCTGTGTATATTTCCCCAAGTTTTCTCTCTGACTTCCACAACCTTTTCTCCTCTGTCACTCTTTGCAGGTACAGTAATGAGGCCTGCAGAGAGAGAGATAGAGCGATAGATTGAGAGAGATAGAGAGTGGGACTTCTCAGGAGAGAAGCGGGAAGTTGCAGAAAGAATGTTTGCATGTTGGTGTATGTGTACTCGTTATAGAATGCTGGATGTCATCCCACGTGTTGTGACTAAACAGAAGGATTCAACGGAGGATGAATTAGGAAAAAAGAAGAAAAAAAGTAAACTTAGAGTCTGAATGCCTCCCCAAGTCTAGCTTGGAAACTGGATTGCAAACTGGACTGCCACGGACTGTTTATTAAGTTCAATTATACAGAAATAAAACTAAATATTCTTTTTCTAATGCCACTTATTAATATACAGTTTTGTAATTAGATAAATTAAGCATCTTTTTTTAATATACTACATGGAAAACCAGTAAACCATTTCTGTGATTATTACACAACTCTCTAATGTTTTATTTTATGTTGTCAAAACATTTGTATATTTACCACTGACAGGTTGATACGAAACTTGCAAAGAAAAATAAAACTAAAAAATTACCATGCAAAGTTATACAGCATTGGCTTAAGATGCAGAGAGCAATTTAAAGATCATTTGAGTGCAATTATTATTTTTTATTTTTTTGTGTCATAGACCCCAGCAGGGAGAAACAATGCCATTTCGATGCCATTTTATTGAGCTGGCAGTTGGAGGCCATTTTGTGTGGGCACTGGAGGAGATGACAGTCGCTGCATATAGACCAGATGCCTGCCACTGACAGAAACTTCATCAGTATAACACACTCTTTGAGAAAGGAGAGAGAAAGGCCAGGAAGAAAAAAGACCACCAGATGAGTGCACACACACACACACACACACACACACACACACACACACACACACACACACACACACACACACACACACACACACACACACACACACACACACACACACACACACACACACACACACACACACACGCACGCACACGCACGCACACACGCACACACACACACAGAAGTTTTACAATGATTTGCTCCATCTCTCTTCAAGGACCTCTGCCATTTACCTCCCATAGCCATGGTGACCTAACTGTAACCCTTCACGGCAGCTTTGTGAGCTCTCCCTACCATCATCTCAAACTCTTGAGCTCAAAAATTGCACCACTATTTACAAACAATTAAAACGTGTGCTCTCTAAACAGACCAAAACCTTCACTAAGGCCACCAATCAAGACTAGTGTGTTGTCAAGTAAAGAGCACTATGGATGATCATCAGGCCAGATCTCACCATTGCCTCATCCACAAGGCCAGCACACATATAAAAAGGGGTCACACAACAACAACAACAAGGATACACACACGGTTTCACTATCTTTGTAGAGACTTTCCATAGACATAATGATTTTACTGTATAAACTTGTACTGTATACACAAAATATCTCACACTTAACACTCTAACCTAACAGAAACCTTTCAGCAGTTTTACATTTTCAAAAAAAAAATATTTTATAACCTTTGTTCCTCATGGGGACCAAAAAGATGTCTGACTGGGAATAACAGGTACACACAGGCATTAAATAACTTTTACACCTGTACTACTACTACTAGTAGTAGTAGTAGCAGCAGCAGCAGCAGCAGCAGCAGTATCAGTAATCTGCTGGCATTTGTAGACAGGTTAAAGAGTTAATTAACCCAAAAATGCAAACTCTGTCCTTAATTACTTACCGGTTTGACACCCGTAAGATCTCCGTTCATCTTCAGAACACATCCGCAACATGAATCGATACTCGGTTCAATCGATTATCAATCAATTATCAATTGATAATTTATAACGGTTCAAAGCTTTTTTTTATAAAATTGGCCCATCACTATACAAGTCGTTATGTTTTGTTTTTGTTTTTTGCGCACAAAAACTATTTTCATCCCACTAAAATTACTGTAGAACCACTGTAGCGAGTACCTTTCATGGGTCTTGAGAGAGAAAATGACTGTCTGAATTGGTGTCAGTGAAGGCCCGTCTGAGCCATAGGAGTTCAGCAAAAATATCTTCATTTGTGTTTCGAAGATGGACGGAGGTCTTACGGGTGTCGAATGACATGAGGGTAAGTAATTAATAACATAATTTTCATTTTTGGGTGAACTAACCTTTTAAAGGGGTGATGAATTTATATAAGCTTTTGAAAATAAGCTTTTGATATATAAAAGGTCATGGTAATATAAGAATATCCTTATATTGTCCGATCTTGCATAAAAACACACAAACATCATTAGTTGATCACAGAAAACAGTATATTTAAAAAAAAAGCCAGTTCATGACACCTTTAAGACTATTTAAAAAAAAAAAGTATAGTACGTAACACAGTACATGTATAGTAGGCTACAAGGAATATTTTTTAATAACAATATTAATAGCATTAATATATTTTTTTTATGCATTTCACAGGTAGTTAAGATAGGCTCTAGATTTTTAAAAATGTACTATAAAGGAATAGTAATAGTTTTGTTATAATATTTTTAGGATATTACATCTTTTTTTAGTAAGTTGATAATGTAATAATTCTCAGTGTAAATAATTATTACATTATGATCTCAAGATTATTAACATTTTATTACAATAATAATTGAATACTCACATTAGTAGTTTTGTAAAAACTATGAGTAGTTTTTACATAGTATGCAGTTATTACATTGAATTCCCACAATTAACATTAATTACATATGTTAAATGATATAATATTATACGTTCATTTTTCAGTTAGATTCAATAAAATAGATTTTTAGACAACAGGCCTCTGTTATTTTTGATGACGGACAACCTGGAGTATTTGATCTGATCAGCTCTGAGCAGGAAGAAAGACGTACGTTTTCAAGGACAGCTGACTAATTGGTCCTGTGTATTTTATTATGGACACGGGACTATAACTTTGATACTGCAGAGCCAGGGTTGATTGCTTCAGGCCGCCCTTTGTGTGGGCAAATGTGTGTTTAATACGTTTACGTCCATATTTGCTTTCACACAGTGCTGTGATGAAATGGCATTGGAAACATTTTATTTTGCAAATAAATGAGAAGGCAGTGCTTTGTGATGCTTTTCAAACCAAAGGAGTTTCCAATTAGCCCTTGAGCTCAAGCGGGAACATTCCGTAAAGAGGTAGGAATGTGAAGCCCAGAATGTGAAGCACATCATTTGTATTACTTTGTTACAATGTAGAATATATAATTTAGAAAAATATGCAAAATAATAATAGAAAATGTAGATAAAATACAAATTATTAAATACAGAAAATAATACATTTTAACTGTGAGATCAAATTGAATAGCATCTTTAGGTAACAACAGCACATTTTCATTTGAATTCATACAGTATGCATTGTAACTTTATAACTTTTCTAGGCAGCACTTCTATTTCTTTCCCCTGCAGCACATCTATGGCACATCCCCCTGTTGTTCCCTATTGAAAGCTTGCCCTCAACAAGATGAAAGCTTGTCAGAGAACAAGTCACTTTTAATCTGACAGGGACATCCTCACAGCAATGTGCCTCTTGCCCTCTCTAAGCTTGCCCTTCCCCTTAAACAAAACTGACATCTTTAATAACATTTCTCAGCCCCTTAGCTACAAGTTAGAGTCCGAGCAAACAAGGTTCTCTTTCATACTAGTTTGGAGACGAGTCGATTACTTTATTAACTGGTAGCTCATCTCAGAATGCAGTGCTACACAGGGGGTCAGTAAATGAGAGGGATGCTTTCTTTTCTTCTTTCAAGTGTTGTATATGGTGACTTAGATCAAAAGGGGCTTGGGTGACTACACTGTTGTTGTTATTATATTTTCCTGTCATATGGTATTTTATTTCTTCTTTCTTCTTCCCTTCTCTTTTGACTGGGTTGCATACCATGAGAGAAAGGCCGTCAAATAGCTCCTGCTGCTAACGTTGTGGATGAGTGAAGCGAAAAGATATTTCATGGCTGTTGGGATACGAACGGTGTAAGCAGGGGGTGCTGCATGGTATATGGATGTATTTGTGTATCCCAAATGTCATGGGAAAATCACAGAAACATGTGTAACTTTGAATGAAAACATAAAGCTACACGTCTGATCTGCATAACAAGGCTGTTCTGCTCTCAATGGTTAGCCTTGACAGTTTCTTTACATTCTCAGTATGGTTACTATAAATGAAAGTGAATTTTACTTGCCCGACGGACAAATTGATTAAATACAATAATAAAAACGGGGGAATCACCAAAATGAATTTGTTTAATGTAAGTGGCGATCGATAGTGGATAAAAGTAATGAACGAACGGTAATAGGGTCGCGCTGTTGACGAGCAGCCTCTCGAGGAAAAATCTAAACAAAAGTGACACACAGAGAAACTGCGATAAACATTCAAAATGTGAACTTTTTATATTTATAACACGACACGATACCGTTAAACAACATCACACAACCAAGTGTGCTGTTTTCCTGAATACCATCACGGCTGAAAATAACACTGATTTCAAAGGAAAGTTCCAAAAACAATTACTTATAAGTCACTTACACTTTAGATGCACTACTGAATGTTTTTGTTCTATTTCAGCAGCGAAAAAAAGTTCCACACAAAGATCACAGCAGAACCATAACGCCTCTCACAGCATTGGAAACCGCGTGTTACTGAATGATTCAGCGTTTAAATTTATCGGTTGAATCAAAGATTCAATTACCTGTAAACGACAGTCTCATTCTTGAATGAATCAGCCGTTTGAATGAATCGTTTGGATGAATCGACTCAATGACTCACTCATTAAGACTTAACTACTGCCACCTACCGGTGGATTAGTTTCATGTTAAACATTCTTTCCAACATTTCTTATTTGTTTATTCAAAAATACAAATCTCACAACATTATGTAATGCAGTTGTAATTTTTCAGAGTAAATTATTTAATTTGATTGGTAACAGCCCTGTGTCTTATTCTATTTGAATATTAGATTTTATTATTATTATTATTATTATTATTATTAAAATGTAAATATCACAGATATGCAGATTTAAATATGCCAAAGCTGATTGAAAAATGGTGAGAATACTGCTTCAGAATAAATCATATTTACAACACAAAAATTTAAATAAAAATTAAAAATACAACTTTTTTTCCGGACAAGCCCATTTTTTACTCGAACAAGTGAATGACCAATTTACTTGTCTGAAGGACAAGCACATGAACATGCTTAATGTCAAGCCCTGCCATGGATGTGATTATTAACGTTACTGTACTGTAGAATGAAGCAGAGCAGGATCAAATGTAGAGGAAGCTGAGCAAGGCCACTGGAGCGATTGTTGAGCAACACATAACGCTTGTAAGCAGTGGGACTATTATTTTGACGGGACACAGTGGCCGTTACTCTGCACATTCACTCGGCGGCTGCTGTGACACTTATTGCACACTGCTAAGAGTAAAGCGCTTCTGCAAAATAATAATTAAAAAAAAAACGGAAACTGAGGTAACGCAGATATGAAGTAATTGACAGGCGACGCCCTCAGCCGTCACGGCTTTTTGGTTAAAATAGCAATTTTCTCACAAATTACAAATAGTTTTGTAATATTTGGGATATTGGATATTGAATATTGTAAGAACTCAACTGAATAAAATATTTAACACTGGCCTAGTGGTTTTTGGATATTGTACTGCAAAAATCCTACATAGTGCACCTTTAAAGCAGCTTCACGGTAAAAAGAGGAAAGTGATAATCAATGATGCAGACCTTATCAAATATGAGACAGCTCTACAGAAGACAACAGTTTTAAGCTCATTATTCAGCTCAAGTCAGTTCAGTGATTTTTCAGTTCAGCTGTATAACTGGGTAACGATCACCAATTATGAAATTAGTTCAATTTAGCTATATGCCAACTCTACATTTAGCTTGAGTCAGTTCAGATCCAATTCACTCCAATAAGAGTGTCAATGTTGCAAAAATGTGTCAATTATGTAACAAAGATGATTCAGCTATAAAGCAGCTCTGCGGAAAAAAGTGCTGTCATCATCCAGCTCAATTTTTGTTCTCATCCATTAATGTCAGTGGCATCAAATCGATAATATTACTGTCTTGTAAACCACAACTAAGCCAAAAGTGACAGTGGCAAGAAATCAAAATGAACGAACATGGTGTAAGACCCTAATCCAAGGGCTGCAGGACTGCAGTTATATTTAGTTATATATAGTAGAATGTAAGGCACTACTTAAAGGGATAGTTCATCCAAAAAGGAAAATATTGTCATCATTTACTCACCCTCGAGTTCCAAACCTGTGTAAATGTTTTCTGATGTACACAAAGGAAGTTATTAAAAAATTATTTGTAACCAAGCAGATCTCAGCAGCCGTTTACTACCATACCATAAAAAATTGAATTAAAAATACTATTATATTCAAGGGCGTGGGTTTGATTTTGAAATCGGTTGGGACATCCGCGGAAGCTGAAAATTCAGGAAATTAATACGATAATGTATTAAGGTTTTTAGTCTGTATTGACCTTAACAATATGCTAATTAATGAATTCTGCAATGTTACAGATAACAAATAAAGGAGGCAGTTTAATCGAGATTTAACTTTACCCCATTCAATGCAATGCAATATGCAGCAAAACATACTTTTATCTTGTTTCCATCCCAAATATAGAAAATTAGATTAGTAAAAAGATGGGGTAAAAAAATTCTCTCATTTATGTTTGGGACAGAAAAAAAGAAACCTGATTTCAAACAGAAACAAGAGACTTTTCTTACCCCGTTGGCAGATAATTTTGCTTGTTTTAAGCAAAAACTCACTTAATTTTGATTTTATTTTCCAGAAAACTAGAAAAAATATTGTATTTTACTTTATCTAGTAAATTAGCCTTGATTTAAAATGTTTTCTATTTTTAAACTAGAAACAAGACAAAAATACTAAATAAGAAAATAATTTTTTGCAGTGTAGTCAATGTAAAAGTGTCTACAGTATTGTTCCTTTCTATTTGAAAAAGCTAAACACATGTCTGTGTCTGTTCTTAAAAGAAATGACCTGTTGGCATATTTGTTTCTCATCAATTTGTCCAGTTTGTCCTGAAGGACATGGCACAGAGCAATACTGTTAAGTCTCACTAGTGACATTGTTGTTCTATAGTATACCATGTCTTCAGTCTCCTAAGAGCACTGAAACTTCTTCTGTCCTCAGATGAAAAGGGTTTTAACTCTTACTTTAACAAAACCAACACTGTAAAAAAATTAATTCAGAACTCAATTGTAAATGTTCTATTGATCGATCACATCTACGTTTTTCAGTTGGCCAAATTGAATTTCTGTGAATTAAATTGCATCAATTCACAGAAATTCAATTTGACCAACTGAACAATTTAGATGTGATTGGTCACTGGAAAATTTTCAATTGGGGCCGAATCGTGAGAAAATTATTGAAATGTTTAAAAACAATGTTCCTCAAAGAAAGATAGGAAGAGATTTTGATTTTTCACATTCAACAGTGCATAACATAATTACAAGATTCAAGGAATCTGGAGGAATTTCAGTGCGTAAAGGACAAGGCCGCAAGCCTAAGCTGAACAACCGTGATCTCCGATCCCTCAGGCGGCACTGCATCAAGAATCGTCATTCATCTATAAGCGATATCACCACATGGGCTCAGGACTACTTTGGCAAACCTTTGTCAAGTACCACAATACGCAGTTACATCCACAAATGCCAGTTAAAACTGTACTGTGCCAAAAGGAAGCCTTATGTTTACAGTGTCCAGAAGCGGTGTCGACTTCTCTGGGCTCGGAAGCATCTGGGATGGACCATCACACAGTGGAAATGTGTACTGTGGTCAGATGAATCAGTATTTCAGGTATTTTTGGGGTGGAATGGATGCCGTGTGCTCCGGACCAAAGAAGAAAAGGATCATCCAGACTGTTACCAGCAACAAGTCCAAAAGCCAGGGTCTGTCATGGTATGGGGTTGTGTCAGTGCCCTTGGCAAAGGTAACTTGCACTTCTGTGAAGGCACCATTAATGCTGAAAAGTACATAGAGATTTTGGAGCATAATATGCTGCCTTCAAGAAGATATCTTTTCCAGGGACATCCATGCATATTTC
>NC_090175.1:22116841-22141841 GCF_024679245.1 Pseudorasbora parva
TAATTGTAATATGTAATATATATATATATATATATATATATATATATATATATATATATATATATATATATATATATATATATATATATATATATATATATATAGTTTGCTTTTGTTTAATATACTGTCATTAAAATGTTCATTTTAAAATTACAGATTTTTTTTTTTTTTAAGTAAAGATTCTAAAATAATTTAATTAAATCCAATAATAATTTAATGTAGCTTTACAGTAGTAACAACAAATATGATATTTTGGTAACACTTTACAATAAGGTTCATTAGTTAACATGAACGAATGATGCTATGCACTTATAAAGCGTTTGTTAATCTTTGTTAATGTTAATTTCAACATTTACTAACACATAAAATCTGGTTAACATCTGGTTAATGCACTGTGAACTAACATGAACAAACCATGAACAGCTCTATTTAATTAACTAACGTAACTAAGATTAACAGATACAGTAACAAATGTGCTCATGTTTAGATAATTTTAGATATTTATTAATTAATAATGTTAACTAACAAAACCATATTATAAAGTGTTACCGATATATATATATACAATTTATAAGATTCATTATAAATGTGGTGCTTATTTCTATGATGAACAGCCAAATTAATAGAGCAGGGGGCTTTTTACCCCAGATACCATACTTATTCTACCCTACTTGTTCAAACTACCATACATATTCTTCCGTTTTAGAAAAACTGTTGCTTTAAATAATTAATTACTTTGAATAAAAGTTAAAACCATTAACAAGACCTGTGTCTCACACACTGTAAAACATTTCAGGCCTCTTCAATTGAAAATTTTCTAGTAACTGATCACTGTCACGATCCCTGCTTTGAGTCTTTTGTTTAGTATGGACTTTTATGTTGAAGTGTTTTGTTTTCATTGTTTCTATGTTCTCTTCCTGCTCGGTTTCTGTTTCTCCTGTCTTATCAGTTGTTATGGTTACCTTCACTGTACACACCTGCAGTCTATCTACTCATTGTTTTTTGTACTTAAGGTCTTGGTTTTCATGTAGGGTTTGCTAGTCATTAATTGTAAGTCTGGATGTTCTGACCTGCATTTACTGTTCTCTGGTATGAATCGTGTTTGTTTTCTGGTTCTGATGTCCCTGTACTTTTCTGAGGAGTCTTGGAATTAAATGTGTGCGTGCAAATGGATTCTCTCTCAGCTTCTTTTCTCAGTGATCCGTTACAATCACATCTACATTTTTCAGTTGGCCAAATTTAATTTCTGTGAATTGATACAATTTAATTCACATAAATTCAAATTGGCAACTAAAAAAATTAGATGTGACCAGTCTGTGACCAGTCACTAGGTACATTTTCAAATGGAGACCTGATTATTTTTATTTTTTTTACAGTTCAATACAGTCAATCATTTTGATTCGCATATGCCATATAAATCTTCAACATTTTGAAAATAAATATTACATCAAATGGTCTCAAACAGTCAAATTTCCATGTGCATCATCGAGTGCAGAAAACTGCCGAACAGATTTTTCATGCCATCTTATTGCTTAAAAGAGAATACAATCAAATTAACCTTTTGCCTTGTTGTACCACTTCCTTTTTATTTCAATCGTCTGAAAATAACACACTAAAAGTGTGAGACCATGCAAGGGCATACCATAAACATAAATATATGGCTGCAATTATGGCTTATTCTGAGATTTGTCACTTTGATTAAAGCTCATAATAGATGAACTCTCTACATCTAATGTGGACGATGCATTCTAATCTACATTGATTACATGTCATGTTTTTTGTAATTGCAAGGCTGACATGTGCACTTTCCACGCATGCATTCTATTCCTTTCTCCCACTCTCCTTTCCTTTCTAACCCTCTGACATTTGTGTTTTTCTTTGCTTAAAAGGACCCTGATGTGTTCAAGGGATGTTAGAAAAAAGACAAAATCAATACTCAAACAGAAACAGACACATGTTTCTCTCTCTATCTCCCTCTCTCTGTTCTTTTTCTTGTGTACGGGCTATTTTTTCCATCAGATATTGAGCATAAGGAAAGTAAGGATTAAGAATGGCCACTCTCAATGGGAGGGTGCTCAATTAGAATCAAGCCTGATGAAAGCTTGCTGTGTTTGACTACTGTCATCTGAGGGTAGAGTTTTTGGAGGAATAAAGTAGAGCTGAGGAACAGGTTCACAACCACTTCAGACCCAGTCCCATTAGTCTCTACTTCAATGTGCATTCCCAACCACTTTGCTTTTACATCTCTCGGTCTCAGTCCTGGACTATTAATATTAGTTCTTACTTTTGTTTCCTAAGTGACCCGTAGCCTTCCACTCTTCCCTCATATTTGGCCCTCTTCAGATAGAAGAATCTGCAACAGGTGGCAAAGGTCTCTCAGAACACAAAGATTTCTGCTTGCAATTTTTTCCCTCTCTCTAAGTCTTCCCCTTCCCTTTTTTGTGGCAACCCCACCTTTCTAAGCTTGGCCTGAGCTTCACGTTTTTCACTTTTTTAACAACCTCTCGATTTTTATATTCCCTTCTGTCCTTTTAAGCAGGCAAATTATTTTAATTATTTTCTCAGCTGTTATTCCTTTTTCTCTGCCCCACTAATTCATTTTCATGAGTCATTAATGTTACATTGTCTCTCTCCCCTACTGTCCATAGAGTAGTTGAACTCATTTGTGCAGGACTAAAGCCCATTCAAAGGACAGTGAAGCCTATGACATGCTGATCATATGACCCATACCCTTGTAATACAAATTGCCCATCACTCCTACAATCTATTGCCTTCAATCGTCTGGTCTGCCTGTCAGGCTTCACAAAGAATCCTCTCCAGCCAGGTCAAAACTATTATTTTCTTTTTCAGTTCAAATAATTACTTTAGATATAACTATTTGGCTTTCTTTTGTTTTCGATTCAGTATTCTCGATGAAAAGACATGAGAGGTGTGTGTGCGTAACGCTTTTAGCATAATTATAAAATAAGAAAATTCCATGGAAATTCTCCTCTGACATTAAATGAGTACACTACATCTATTCCAAAACGAACAGTTATGCTCTCTAACCTCTGCAAACCACACTTTCTGCAGAACACTTCATGACCCACTTTGAAAAGGAGTTTCTCAAACACCCCAGACGCGACCCGCAGCCTGCCCGTGTCACCTTGCTTCATACCATCTCAGATGAGATACTCCAGTTTCTCACCAAGCTTCCTGCAATGACCTGGTTCTTTGCTTCCATCCTTATTTCTTCACAACATCTCCTGTGATCTTCTGCCTTGCTTCTATCACATCCTTAATTAGTGGAGTTGACTCATTATACTTCAAACTTGCACAACTCCAATAGTAAAGACACTTTAAGACCTCCAGACAACGACTTAATGGTCTAATTTTGCTTTTATTTCTCTGTTGTGATTATTTGTGACTACAAAAATAACCTAACTCTTTTTGGTTATCTGCTGCAGTTTTCCATTGTTTATACAAACTCACTAAATTCTGCTATATAATTGAACTGCACAGTGTGGACCAATTATGCATGCTGCAGAGTTCAATGTGAAACTATTTGAATCACACTGCATAAACAAGCGTGAAATGTGGCATGACCACTTTTTAAAAACAACAACAACAACATAATCCTCAGTTACAAATGTGTTTTTGTTCCATCCAGATATAGATTGAGGATACTTGCCTGAATTACTGATTTTGATAATTTAAAAATAATAATAAAATCACAAATTGAATTTGAAGGAATACATTTAAAGATTTAAAGGAAGTGTATGTAAGATTGTGGTCAAAACCGGTACTGCAGGGCTACAACAACAACTTTTAAATGACAATATCCTGTCCGGACTACTGTTGTCAGTGATATAAGTATTTGAAATTAACATGATTAACATGACAAATCAGGACCATTTTATGATTAATTGAAATACATTTCTTGCATACAGTTCCTTTAAAGAACTGTGGATTTTTACTTTGAAAAGTTAAAAGCTTTTTTTGTTTTGTTTTTTTAAGCTTGACAAAAGTGTTGTTTGAATGTTTAAGTTTAAGACACAAAACAATAGAATGGCAGACGTTGCTAAAAGAATTGAACTCTTTCCCTGCCAAACATGACACATCTTCTGAAAGAATACTGAATCTCCTGATGAAAACACATGAAAAGAAGATGCATAAACAAGTGGTACAGGCATGGAAATTAACTTTTTTGATTTCAAAATCTACCAGCCACTCAATGTTTTTACCAGCCACTTTCTTGTTTTGAACCAACAATGTGTAACTGCATGTGAAAATTAATACTACAAGCTCTACAATACTTAAGCAGTTTATTTAATCTCAAGTCTCAATGAAATGCTGACATTTTCTCTTATACACACACAAATCATGAACTGATTTAAATTTCATTAAATGAGTAGGGGTCTGAGCGCTCTTTTTTTTTTTTTTTTTTTTTTACCTGGATGTGGCATTTGGATGATTCATGGTCTTTTATGGCTTCCAGTTTTAGATTTTTTAGTCCCTACAATGAAACTATTAGTTTTGGCATCTTCTGAAGCATGTTGATGACATACAGAGCAGAACATTGCCAGTAGGGATGCACTGAAATAAAAATGATTGGCCAAAACCGAAAGAGAGGATACCAAGGCCAAAAACTGAAACGCCAAAAGAAATGATGACAATTATTAGTACCATTGCATTAATGGCTAAAGCTATGACTGTGTAACTTTACTAAAAATCAAGGCATTGCAATTGCATAAATTAATATTAAAGTTTCAAATAATAAATCAATTACAAGTTATGCAAATATTTATTTAGCACATTGCAACAATGCACAGTATAAAATAAAATTCAAAATAAAATGTTTAACTTGACCTCACTCATTTGTAGCCTACATTTAATAATAGCTAATGCCTGCAGAAAGGTACAGAAATTGAATAAAGTAATCAAATGTAAAATAACTGCATATTTAACTGTTTCAATTAAAGATTAATCCTTATTAAACTTACAAAAGCTATTCAATCAAGAGCAGTGAGTGATGTCCTTATCTTTTGTTTGACATTAAACAGAGCAGTAAAGGCTACTGCCCCTTTAAAACCTAATGAAGGATATACATCGTCTTTCGAGACTTTCTCGACTGTATACAGTTTACTTAAGGCATATACAGACTATGTCTGCTTAGATACTCATCAAGATGGACATGTTGACATAATTCTTGTGTGAGTTTGTCCGTTCAATTGCAAGACTTGAAAGAGAACTCAATATTTGCGCGCTGTGAGACGAGAACGTGCTTTCGGATGATGCACAGAGACGGATCTTCTCTCAGCGCGTGCGAATCCTCCTCATTCGCGTCTTCTGGCTCTAACGTTAAACCCACCCAGGTGATGTTGACGGCGAAAACGACTGCTCATATTCGAACATGCAGCACTCGCATGCATTAAACAAAGTTTATAAAGAGGTGAAACAGTAGATATTTTTATTAACCTGCCACGGTGGCCGGTAGGTGAAGCGAGTTTACCCGCCATAACTCAAAATCACCCGCATTTGCCTGGTGCCGGGTGCTAATTTCCATCCCTGAAGTGGTATCGTGTAAGCATATGCACATGTAAAATAATGCAATCACCAACATTAAATAACATATAAATCAAAACTAATGTTACTGAATCAAATGTCAACCCAGGACGAGCTGTAGGACAGTGTAAACATTAGAGGTGTTGATGAAGATGAGTTACTCCACCTATGACTTTTAAATGTTGTGTTTATATTTTAATGCAGTTATCACACTTGCCTAATTTACCAATAAACCCTTTTTTATATATATATATATATATATATATATATATATATATATATATATATATATATATATATATATATATATATATATATATATATATATATATATATATATATATATATATATATACGGTATACGTTATCTGTAATTGGACACAAATGCAACATTTTTCAAGCACTTAAATTCTATGTTTAAAGTGATGAATAAAAGTATTATTTGTTCATCCTTCTGAGACTGTCCCCATTTGCCAAGATGTTGGAAATACAGCATTTTGATAGAAAACGCTTTAATTTAAAAACTAAAAAAATACATTAATTACCATTATAACCAATAGATGGCGACAGAGGAGCATTTATTGGCGTGTCCTGTAATATAGTGAAGTACTCACAAAGTCTCATGAAAAACAATAACTTTTCTTGAGAATAAATTACACAGAAAGTAAGCACCCCTTTATAATCACAGCTGTTTGTTAGAGCAGCGCAAGCTAACTGATTTCAGTACACTTGTGAAAACACCCTTTTTGTTCGATGGTTCACCAACAAGTGATATCAGACAGCGAACTTTCCAGCTGGCTTATATCATTGCAGAAATTCTTAAAAACGTTCCATGCATGTGGTCAATTGCAATTCTACTATCTGAAATCCTAATTTAAATATTAATTCAGATTCCTGTGTGTTGTGGCCAATTCAACTCACAGTTGAAGTTATAGTTTTACACGTTTGTACTTTTCTCGGGTGGATGGGATAGAAAGATGACGAGTGTTAGAAATACAATTCGCATTCCATTAAACTTTTCACAAGTAAAAAAAAAAAAAAACAATCCTTCATATAAGTGAAATACCAAGAACTACTGAAACCCCTGCGAGTGCCACCGCATTCATTGAGGCTCATTAAAATTAACTAAACGTGTTCATGTTTTCACTCTGGCAATTTTCAAAAACCTTTTATAATCAATTGATTTAAAAAAAAAAAACAAAAAAACACACACACACACACACACACACACAAGCTAGTGCATAAAAAGATAAAAAAGAACAGTTGGAATGTTTAAACTGCTGCCTTCTTCATAAACCAATGCAAAACAGTACAAATAAGTGCTATTGGGCATTTTGTCATATAGCAATTTCCTCTACTTTGGCAGCTGATAGCCATTAATCAAAATCTGTGAAGGGCACAGTGTGTAGGAATCCAGAGAGAGAGACTTATCATGAAGTTAAGCTGAGTAATTGTCTTAAACTTGTGCTTCTATCACTAGCACACAGAGAGCTAATCATAGCTCCGTTTGCTCTGCAGAGCTCTTGAGAGAGGCATGCTGGGATGGGGCTTGAACGAGAACCAATAGGGAATCTTCTCAAGGAGGCTGGACGCTGCCATGGTTACTATACAGCAGGGTCTTGGAGACCGCGGCGTAGCTCCGGTATGGCTAATGACAGGATATTTAAACACAGCGTAGATTTGAAAGGCCGACTTGTGTGAATAAACCGCTCAAAACCATTCAAAATGTGAAGTGAAAGCTGTGGCCGGGAGGAGGAGGGGGGGAGTAATTATTGGTATATTTTTTTTGTAATAACTGGAGGTGTCAAAGATTTATTTCCAGATGATGGCACATCACTGGACTCGCTAAATACAGCACAGGCCTTTTGCGTGTAATACAAATTAACTCCTCTCAGTAGCTTGTCACACATTCTAACACATCAGCCTGCCTGACCATGCATTATTCAACAAGGCAAGGTCAATGGTTGAAAATAAACTTCTTATTTGAGAAAATGGCTCACTTAGCCAACCTATTCATCATAACATGGTCCTGTGAGCATCAATCAACATACAGGCTGTTATTCAGCGGCACAGGATGACCCACAGAGATCCTGTGCCATACTGTTATTTTAACCCCACACACCCTGTTTGGTCAACCATGTCATCTGCAGCCCAAATGAATCGATATTCTACGTAAATATAAAAAGAACAGAAAGAGAGTGATTTCAAAGAGACACAGACAACAGACAACAGGGGAAGAGAGATTAATAACCCTGCAGACCACATAAGGTCACATATATTTGCTTATTTTGACATACATAACATCATTTTTGGACCCACTTTATATTAGGTGGCCTTGACTACTGTGCACTAACATTTTAATTAATCATTTGATACAATGCACTTATCATGTATGTTTTTACATTGTACTTGTATTTAAAGCTACACTGTGTAACTATTTTGTTTATTCTTAGCTAAAAACACTTAGTTCTTTCAAAAATATGTGTGCTCATTAATGTATATTAACTTCTTTCAGTTATAAAGTATTCTCGTAAGTTTATAATATGCCTTTGAAAATACATACGGGTGAGGGGTTCGTTTGCTGATCGCCATGTTGCCCCTCCATCTTGAAAGTACATTAGCCAAAGAGGGACATACCCATAAATTCAAGCTTTGCCTTTCGCGTTTTAACACTCGATGGCACCGTGTCGAATGTGAAGAGAGGGATTGCCATGTTAATCTTGGACTTAATTGGCCACCGTAGGAGTTAAACGAAATCATTATTGAGAGGAACTGAAACTAATATTCACTGGATGGTCATATACCTTTACATCGCTAGATGGGGGAAAATATCACACAGTGTAGCTTTAAAAAAATACCTGCATGTAATTATGTCTGTAATAAATTTCTGTACTTATTTTGTTAATTAACCCGGCAATTCCCTTACACCTAACCCTACCCTTAAACTGACCCACACCGCCACACCTGTCCCTAACTCTACCCGTATCCCACCTCAATATCAGTGTTTGCCAATACAATTTGAACACAGTAAGTACATTGTACTATTTTTTGATGTAAGTAAATAGTACTTAAGGTAGTACTTATATTTTTTTATTTAAATGGAGCCTATAAACATTTAAGTGTTGATGTTTTATGAATAGTCTGACAGTCACTGCAAAAATCTTACTGAAATCAGCCGAGACCCATTAAGACCTTTAAATCAAAAAGAAACCTATTGTTTCTACTATGTGCACCTATAAGAACCCATTTTGGTTTCATCATCATCATCATCATCATCATCATCAAAATCATAATCATGATCATTTTTTAAATTTATTTATTTTATTTATTTTATTTTTATAATATTAACCCTTAAATGCATACCTCAGGTGTTTAGTGACCTGGGATGTCATTCACTTCCCTTTTCCCCCACTTTTTTTTAAATTAGACATCAACCTTCTTAGTATTCCTATAATCAATTAATTATAAAGAATAAAGCAAGAAAATATTTATAAAAGAATGTTATAAGAGTTTTAAATTTATATTTATAAGAGTTATAGGGTTGCTATTGACCCGAGGTGTGTAACTGTATGTTTTTTCTGCACAACAATATTTATTTTTTGATGACTGAATAAATGCAATTCACCTTAATTAAACAAGGTGGAAATGTCTGAAACGCAATGATGAAGTGATGATTCACTCATAGTTACCGCAGGCACAAAAAAAAAAGTAGTATCATCAAAAAAACTTGAAATGGCTCAGCAATTTACTACATACCAGGTACTAAATGGAATCAAATATTACTGTCACTTGATGGTTAAAAAAAAGTAGATTTTTAAGATGTTGGAAATTAAGGTTTTGAGAATATGTTTGAGATGGGCAATTATGAGACAGATGCTGAATGTACTGGAAAATGAGCTCTGATGAGAATGATGAACATCTGCTCGAAACGAACCCTTCAAAGATTCAAAAAGTAACAAAATATGCTTTATTTTATAATTCTGTAAATGTTAATCTAATATCAGGAGAGTTTAATATTATTGCGACAGGTAGAGATCCATCCGTGCTAGATAGAGATCCGGGTCGCTAAAGACCAGAATATGTAGTAATGATTGCAGAAAAATGCATGCATTTAAGGGTTAAATAACTCAATTCATTATGCTCAAAATATGTCCTTTTTAAATTCATGAAATTGATTTATGATTAATTTTGGTTTTGATGAAAAAATGTGTACGGTCAGAAAAAATGACAGGGGATGCCTCAGAATAAGTGAAGCTTGCCATGACAACTGTGCATGGCTCACAAGCAAAATATGAAGATGATGAAAAGACATTGAGATGTTGCTGACATTGACACTGCCTGCAGAAAATTTGACGAACTTGTTAATAAAGTGTCTCAGACCACCTCCCTTAAGGTTTGAACAATCAGTTTCAAGTGTATCATTGATGCATCTTGGTTGCATATAATGTTTTCACTAGCTACCCAATATGATCCAAAAGCATGATTTACCAATGGGATAAATAGTACCTTAGTGACTGCACAAGTGTGTAAGATACTGAGAAGAGAATTCACAAAGTATGAATAAGGAATTAGGCAAACAAGGTTATGGGGCAATCTGCCAAATAGTGATACTGATTCCAATTTCACAATGCAATTCCCCATTTTGTTGGCCATGCAGCAGACATGAACTTCTGGAATTTGAGACACTTCACCACAAGAGACATCTGAATAAAGTCTAAAATACAGAAAGATAATTTATCTACGGCCATGTGTCTTGATCCATATCTGTTCATCTCCATCATATGATCAAAATTTGATGAATTACTGTCACAAAATTGCTAAGAAATGTCCAAAATGTTGTGGCTAGTAAATAAAGCTGATGTGAAGGAACTGTTTAATAAATTTGCCCCAAAATGTATATGTGGAGAAGGAAATCATTAAAATATATGATTTGTGTCATGGCGTGTATCTGTCAGTGAGTGCTTGTGCTACAGAGATGTGACTGATGTTGAACCAGAGGTGTCACAAAGATGGAGATATGGAGATTCCTTCTCTACAGTTGAATCATTCCTCATCTGACACTGACACTATCAACACACTCAGTGAAAATACATGCCTCTACCTACATTTCTGCAAAATGTACCTACTACACTTTGCAGATGATTTCAGAACGTTTATTGATTAATAAAGACTTATTTTCATGCATTGTATAATACTTAGAGGTTTCAAAATTAATAGTTTCTTCGATGCAGACGTAGACGATTCGGTATCGGTTCAGTAATAGACCATAACCGGTTATAATGTACTGATTATTTCTGACGTCATTTGACGTCATACAATGGCAGAGGGAGGCGAGACGCAAGAGAGAGTAATTAAAAATGCTCCAACTACTTTAAAAGTCGACAGCGTCACAGCAGCGGCTCCCACAATGATAGAGCATATACCTGTCTGAAAATTAAATACTAAACTAAACTAAAATATTATATTTTCTGGCTAGTTTACTTTACTTTTTATAATACTTTCACCCAAACTGAATAATTAAAATAAGTTTAAATGGGTAAATCTTCTACAGATGAATTTTATTCTTCATTTTGGCTTGTATGAAAAACCTGCATGACCTGGAGAACACACATGCTGCAAGATACGCTAACTTTTTTTTTGGAGGAGGACTTCTGCTCCTAATAATTTTTTTTTAGGAGCACAGTCAAAAAATGTAGGAGCACTTTCAAATCCATCAAACACATTCCAATTATAACTTTCCCATTACAGGACTATATCTGTCCCTTTTTTTATATCTGTGGACGATATTACCCTTATAAGATTAATGTTTTCTAATCTTATTAAATGTATGCATCATCTGTTAATTTGTTAAATTTAAATAGAAAAGTTTTTTTTTTTTTAAATGTAAATTTAAACAATAAATTCAGTTAGAACAATTAGACACAAGCAAACTATTTCCAATCAAATGAAGTGGGATTTAGACAGATTTACAGTGGTTAATGCAGCTCATGGGTAAAAAATGTTGTATGAATGTTTTACATTTAAGTTTTTGAATTTAGAAATATGAACAAATTAAACTTCATAAAAGTTTAAAATTTTAAATAAAAAGTCCATGCAAAGTATAACTATGAAAATAAAACCACCAGTAAGTGGCGGCGATTCTTAATGTGTGAGTCATTCATTCAATTGTTCAAAACACAGTTTCATTTGAATCGAATTGCTTGGAGATGCGCATCAGTTCTGGTGTAGCTTTGATTTTCACAAAATAGACAGTGTTGTGGGTGAAATGTTGTTACTTAATAACACCTTGTCTATTAGACTTTTGTACAAGATCAGTATCATATGCAATCATGCCAATAGTCGGAGCAATAGCAAGACGTAACTTCTGGTGCTCTGGCACTTCATAAACAGAACCGCACGAGTCTGGTGAAAGAACATTTCAGCCGGATCTACTTCTCTCTGTTTGTGTCTATGGCGAGTCGCGCAGGTACTGTGCTAATCCGCACAGGGAATATAAACACTTATTATATGTGTACCATAGTGATTCAGGATAAGACAAAACACGGTTTGGAAAAAATCTTCATGATATACTCGCTCATTATATAGATTTAATTATTTTTTAAATAATGTGAGACAAAGATTAAAATCAAGAACTCAAGGGCTTTTTAAATGTATTATTAATACCTATTTTTTGATGACATTTTTGCTCCAAGCATCCGTTAATTTCTGAGCTTGTCTATGATAATTAAAATGTGGTATTTGAAGTATAGACCGTCACACGTTTTTGCACTTACTCTACTGACTGAAGGCATGAAAAGCAGTTGACTGCAGTAGGAAACGTAGTCTAACGCCTGTTTCACACCGCAAGCGTGAGCAGCACTTCAGCGTAACTACACCGTGACTGCAGCGGCAGACACGCGAGAGTATTCACACTGGAAGCGTTGGTGCAGCGTCACAGCAGCGGCTCCCACAATGATAGAGCATATACCTGTCTGAGTATTAAATACTAAACTAAACTAAAATATTATATTTTCTGGCTAGTTTACTTTACTTTTTATAATACTTTCACCCAAACTAAATAATTAAAACAAGTTTAAATGGGTAAATCTTCTACAGATGAATTTTATTCTTCGTTTTCTTTAATGACATACTCCAGTTATTGTTAAAACACCACATGTGCTTCTTGTGTGCATTTTGAGCGCTTTTGTGATATTATATTTATTTTGTCCATCAAAAGTGTGCTTTTGCTTTACACCGTGACTACTGCAGCTGCAGACCCAGAGCCTTACCTGTCTGAATATTAAATACTAAACTAAACGAAAGTTTATATTTTCTGGCTAGTTTACTTTATTTTTTATAATCATAACCATACTTTCACCCAAACTGAATAATCAAAACAAGTTTAAATGGCTAAAGTCTTCCACAGATTTACTCCAGTTATTGTTCAAATACACTACACGTGCTTCCTGTGTGCATTTTAGGCACTTTTTGTGTGAAATCACATTTATTTTGTCCTTTAAAAGTGTGCTTTCACTTTAATTGAGCGTCAGGAGCGTCAGCAGCGCAGCAAAAATAGGCTCGCAGCCGAAACCCCCGCTTCACTGCTGCTCACGCGACGCTCCTGCTTGACGCTCATGTGCTGCTCCTGCTCCCGGTGTGAATGCACTCATTGATTAACATGGGCACCGAAAAAAATATGCGCTGCTCACGCGCCGCTCACGCTTGCGGTGTGAAACGGCCGTAACAGTTTCTCATTGTTGATGCACTTTTGGAGTTTCCGATTGTATTACACATCCATTCATGAGAATCGATCGGGTACTCACACCAGTGCGCCTAAATATTGTTTTCACAATATTGTCGCGCACAGTAATTTTCGGCGTTAATATATAGAGCCCTGTGCTGTGTAATCTATCAAATTTATGTGATTTATCTGTGATTTATCAAAACGATTTAGTTTACACTTGGGCACATTCATGTATATCCGCAAAACGGATATAAATCTGTTCAATTCCTGCACTATATGGAGATTTAATGGAGTTCACGTCACCGAAGACAACAGATATAAGCTGTGTTTAATTGTTTGAAATATGTGTGAACTTGTTTTCTTAATGCAGGCAAAATTAGAGGTTCAGTTCATATATCTGATTGCTTGTATTTATTGACAAAATTGTATACATGAGGATGCTGTAAATTGCAAATGTATTGTGATATCGAATTTAACTGAATCGATGAAATTGATTGTCAAACCGTGAGACCAGTGTAGGTTCACACCCTTAACAATACTATGTATTGACTGGTGTGCCATATTAAAATAACTATGTAATCCCATTGATGCTGAGAAATATAACATATTGATCCAGTAGCTTAGCTATTTTATATCTAAAGGTCATGGGACAGCATTGATAAGTTTCTGTGCTCTTGAATCTGCAGCGCAATCTCCACTCTCTATATGCGAGTGACGTGTGCGTGTGTGGTGTGTAGAGGTCGACCGATTCATTGGATTTGCCGATTAATCGGCACCGATAGCTGATTGGTGGAACAATCATTATCATCAAAAAACAATACCGATAGTTTCGGTTTGCATCCATTGCAGGAGTGGCTAAGAAGGGTACTGTCATTACACAGTAGCCTACGAGAGCTCTGAGAAGGGTCTGCTGGTATTATACGGCCTATAGAGGCCAAATAAAAAACTCTTCATCACTTACATCAGTGATAAAAAAATCACTTACATTAATACGTGAGGCTGCACTTCACAGCACACACTTCACAAAGCGGGCTGACACATCTGACGTGTGTTTAAAACAGCGAAAGGGAACTGTATGAACACATAACACTTCAGTAAATGTTGCCAACTCATTATAAAGTAATTTTTTTGGTGACTAGATGCTTTAGCAGCGAAAGAACAGCAGTATGTATATACTTTACTTTGTTGTCGAGGCTGACAGGACACTAACATTAGCAGTAACATTTTACTAGGTGATGTAAGAAACCAAACTGTATGGTCATGCATCCGACAGAAATATAAACACATCAGAAACGCATTCAATTTCAATACATATTTTGTTATTTTGATCAGAAGACTGTCGTGTTCTAAAAAAGCAAACTGTTTGGATTTATATGAAATAACACTTAATATAATACAGTAATCCATTATAATACTTTATATCCAATATTCCATTTGTAACATTAAGTAAGGTTAATAAATGCTGTAGAAGTATTCATTGTTAGTTTTATTTGTTAACCTTTTTTATGTACTATGAACTAACATGAATGATTAAGATGCAATTGTATTGCTCAACTATTATTACACAGTGTAAAATGTATATTGCATATCATTCATGTAAGCTAGCTAAATAAGCTAATAAATCCTTGTTAACAAATTGGACTTGCAGTCTGTTACCTGACATTCACTTACATGTTTCTAGGTTATAGCTAAAGCTAACATTTATTTGTAATGTTTTAATGTTTTAGTTATTTTTTGTAGATTTTTTTTCTGTTAGAACTTGTCATTTTAATTAGTATTATTATTATTTTAATCTAGTATCTTTTTTAAAAACTATCGGTCAATTAATCGGTTATCGTCAAAGGTGGTCCAACCTAGCTAATGATATTGGTAAAATCCACTAACAGTCGACCTCTAGTGGTGTGTGTGTGTGTGTGTGTGTGTGTGTGTGTGTGTGTGTGTGTGTGTGTGTGTGTTTGCGCGCTCCATAATGAAAACATTGCATTATTATAGAACAATTATTCATCTGACTTAGAACTACCTATGCATTACACGTTTTAATTACACACCTTCTAGCCAATTAGAATTGAATATTCAGACAGACAATGGCATACATTACTTTGGTTATTATTAAACTTAAATGTTATGTCATAGTTTTACTTAGGATTTCCAGTGAAAACTCTTATAACTTGTACCAAGGCAACTTTGCTTTCATTTGACTTGTGTTGTCTGTTATAGAGAATACAGAAGCTCATTGGAAAAGGATGCAATAACCAATACTTTGTTCCATATATTGCCATAAATATCGTTATTGCAAATGTTCTTGAAATATTGTGATATAATTTTGAAGCTATATCGCCCACCCCAAGTCTTGACCATAAAACATTTTTACCACACTGCATAATTAGTAAACTAATACATTTTGACATTTGCATCACAGTTGACCAGTTCCGTATGCAAAACATTAACCTTTTAGCGCCCCTAACCAGACATTTAATTTACGATCTGTCATGTTGCCTATAAAAACCAATGCAATAAACATTGAGAGATTCACGCTCATCTGTTTCAAATAAAAGTGCTTTTAGCACCACTCACAAGACATTCAACTTTAAAAAAAATGAAACATGCAAAAAACAATGTAGTATCTTTTTACAAAAATGTCGCCTCAGGCACCTATTTCCAGTGAGCATAGTTTGCAAATTAAATATATAAAAAGAGTACCGGTCTTTTATACGTATTAAATTCCCAGCATAGTGCCGCTTAAGTTTAGTTTCATATCCTGTGCCACTATAATGGATTATTTCACTATGACCGAAGCAAATGAGTGTCAAACAAACTTGTTTGGTGCCTATTTAAGGCTGTTTAAATGATTTAAGGTCACGTTTGTGTTTTTGAACTAGTTTTAAGCAAATAAAGCTCTTACAGGGACAGCTGTTCTAGGAGGTTTCAAGCAAAGGAAAATAACTGGAGCATCAATCGCGTTGTCAGGGGAGTAAGTAGGAGCCGCTGAGGCTCTCTGGGCCCCCAGAATGTGCTTGGCTTGTGCTGCGTATAAAACTCCTATTCCTGGGTGTCTTGTTAGGGCTGCAAACATTCACTTGGTGGAGAGAGAAACACCTATTTCTCCATGTTGCATCCCGGGAGGCTAGGAAGCCACACTAAACAAAGCTGAAGGAACAGTGGTGCACACTATTATTTCACCCCACTAAGCTAATGATGCGTCACCATCGTCAATTCAGCCACGCAACCCGACACTCTGTCAGCACCCACTCTGTGACAAAACTCAGTCTGCTAACGAACCCACTTTGCCTGTTTGTTGCATTTTTGAACCTCTTTTCACGCTATACACGCAGGACTCATTACATCGTGTCAAACCTACCCATGTGTTCATTGAACATTTTGCAGAAAAACACCTAGAACCTCAAACAAAGGCAAGTGTAGGAGTCCCTCACATGGACACTGACATTCTTTGACACTGCACAAGTGGAGTGTTTTCTTTTTTCCCTCTTCTATACATTTCTAAAATGTACAGTTATAACGCCTCTTGAATAGGATTGTACAAACAGAAAATGCATTCATACACACTTCAATATATGTTGAAAAGCAAGAGTGATCAAAACCTAACCCCTCTTCAGCAGAGGTGCTATGCTTGTTATTCATTTTTTTTCCAATCTCAAAAAAGTTATAAATTGAAAATCTACAAAAAAACCAACAAAACAAAACAAAAGCAGCATGACAAAATTGTAAGTCTGTGCAAATGTCAATGCTAGAAAATGATTCAGCACTGTTGCTCTGTGCGACATTGAGTTTAAAGGAATGATTGTGTGTGCCGGGTCAAGGGCAATATTTGTTTCACCTTTTCACAGGTGCCACACTAAATAGTACCTGACAAACCAGCCATTTTCCTGGAGCTTTTACATTTTTCCACTCAATCATTGGCATATACAGTGCATGCTAATTTTATAAGCTCACGCTAAAATAGCGTTTCACCTGGTTGAGTGCCTTTAACAAGCATCACTTCTCTCTCGCTCTGAAATTTTTGCCAATGTAATTTGCTCAGAACTAAAATTCTGAACTGCAAAACACCTCTTGAAAGAATTCTGTGATTGGCTGATGAGGCAGCGTGCCCTTTGATGATACGTTGACTAATATTGGACTTGGCAGTTCACAGTCGTCCGTGTCAACCTTGAACACCTGAAGACTTCATATCTGCAATATAAAATCAATAGGCTGCTGACAGCGCACATCATTTAAAGGGGCTGAGGTGTTTTTGGATGGGAGATGAAAGTGTTTGCGTATGAGCACCTGCCCTCCTATCACTAATAAAACTATATGTGACTGTCAGCAAGGTATCTGTGATGAATATGAGAATATTGTGTCTCTATCCCAACACAATCTTTTAAAAGGAGACAAATGTCTGTGGAAAGTGGGAAACTGTTGTAGGAGTTTGCCAGGTATCCTGATTGAAGCAGTCGGCTTACAGCAACGTGTCCTTGCTTAACCGAAGTCCTAAGAAAGTCTATTATATTTTATTTCATACTCCCTCTGTCCACCTCTGTTTATTTCTCGCTCCTCTCAGGGGAAGACCTGAGCAATTCTCTTTACCTAAAACTGTGCGTTTCTATTCAGTAGGCTGCAACAATAAACTCTCCAACAACACAGGACTGCAATGTCAGCACTGTGTAAAGAAAAAAAGCTTTGCAAATGTACACACACACACACACACACACACACACACACACACACACACACACACACACACACACACGCACACACGCACACACGCACACACGCACACACGCACACACACACACACACACACACACACACACACACACACACACACACACACACACACACACGCAGCTGTATGCCAAAGTATATTCTGAATACTGCTACATCACTCAAAATATATCAAAAACTGTACAATATATTGTAAAATATATAAAAGCAACATGTTTTCATGCAATGCTGTGCTGCATTTCTTTTGTGAGGAGCTTAAAGATTAAATGGAAAAAACACTATCACGTTTAAGCACCTATTGCTACGTGTTTCATCTCCCATCAAACTGTCCCCAAAGCAGATGTCTCAATTCAGGTAGCTGGTCACACACATGGAAGCCCAGCTGCCTCATTCTAATCCATTGGATCCACTATATTTGCGTGACTAAAAGAGGTGGAAGCTGCCTCAATCAAAATGAAAGAAACAGGCAGAAAATAGAGAGAGAATGAGTTGGGAAGAACTAACTTCCAGACCCATCTATAATTGTTCCACTGAATATCAAAACAAACAAATTTGAAATGGTGTTATGGAGCTGCCAGAATAATTATGGTAATAATTAAGGCTGCTTGGAAGGGAAGTGGAAGTAAACTTTTTTTTTTGTTTATAAATAAATAAATAAAATAATAACAATAGGTTTTCGTTTTATTGTATGATGTGTCCAGAAATATTAGACCAAAATAAATAAATAAATAAAAGCACTAGTGAAGTAATCAGAGAAGAGCGGATGTTGCAAGAGGAAGGGGAAGATCATTTGACTAAATATTATAAGGGCACATGAATAAAAATAATAATAATCATGGATGGATAAATCATTTAGAATAAATACTGATATATTCCATTTAAATAAGAATTGCCCATTTTGATTTCATAGTTAATTTAAAATAACTATTCAATACCTTCATTTGTATAGTTATTTTAAGGAGAAATATATCAAACATTCTTTCTTTCTTTCTTTCTTTCTTTCTTTCTTTCTTTCTTTCCAAATATTGTCTATTTATGTTTGATATTTAATGTTCCAATAATCGCACAAATTCGATTAAACATTTCCTGAAGCATAGGTTTATTAAGTGCCAACATAAATAATAATCCACAGAGTGCTAAGCAAAGAATTAAACTGTGGATGTAAATGAAACCCTGGCTATGGATAAAGTGAGTAAATGAACATTAGTTCTGGAGTCAGCTTATGAGAGTGATGAAAGAAAGAGAAAGTCCAGCCCAAGAATGAAAGAAAACATCAAGGTTAAATCTCTCTGTGAGTACAGTTTGCCAAGATACTGTGTACTAGCACCAGGGCTGTGCTGATTGTGGGTGAGGAAAAAAAAAAGAAAGAAAAAAAAACTGCATATGAATATGGTCAAAATCCCTTATTACAGATTTCACATACGGGTCAGGGGACACGATTAATTACATTTTAAAAATTAATCACACTACATTACCATGTCAAATTAGCAGGCCTAAAAATACATACGCAAAAAAGTAGGACGCATAGACCGCTGGCATAGTATTTCTAATTATTACAAAAAGAACTAAAAAAAAAAAAAAAAAATGCAATTCCAGTGCTGATTCTCATATTTTAGGCAGTACTGACCATTCTCAGTACATTTAAAAAGCTCAGTTAGAAGTGTGAGGGGAACCCTTGAGAAATGTATATATATATATATATATATATATATATATATATATATATATATATATATATATATATATATATATATATATATATATATATATATATATATATATATATATATATATATATATATAAATGAAGAAAGGAAAGCCATTTGGCAACTGACCAAACACCAGCTTTTAATCCATTAGAGTAATGTACATGTAAACCCATTTGAAAAGCATGTTTTTGGGAATCCCTCATTCCTCATTGGCCACTGTTAAAAGACAGCTAGCAACTTAAAAGCTGTAAAAAGCAATTACTCCTTTGTAGTGCAAGTAGAAGACATCATAAAAGTATAACTTTAATTCCCATTAATTGCACAAGGGTGACTGCCTCGGCATGCCTAATGTTCTACTGTAAGTGCACGTGGACATGATTTACAAGCTTTGATTAACTCAGCTCACAGAACATTGGGAATATATGGAGATTTTACAAGGTTTTAAAAAATATGGTCTGTAAACTATGTATGTAGATGTTACAGAACAGTTTAGATGTTCTGTTAATGTATTGTGTATTTAGTTTATTGAATCCTTTGTTAATTTAACTGAATTCATTTCTTTATTGAATTATGGTTAAATGAACATTAGCACATAAAGTACTTTGTAAAGATCACAAAGCAGGCCTTTATATATTGTTAGCTATTACACGTTTTTTCTTGTACAAATTAGTTCTGTCAATAAAACAAGCAATTAAAATGAGACTTAAGAAAGCTGAGAACAAAAATATAAACTCACTGGCAAGCCATCATTCATGTTCAGGTCTAGTTTAGATGGCTTTGTTTTGTTTTTTGGATGCGTTTTTTTTAAGTGCTGCAGGTGTGCATACTTAAGGTTAACTTTGTTCCCCAACTCTTAGATTACACTTAATTAAAATTACAATTACATTTTTTTGTTTTATTTAAGAAGAAAACACACTTTCTGAAACGATCTCAACTAATTAAAGCTGATTGGATGCGAGCTTAAATGGTACTCTTGCCATGTGTTCATTTGCATTGTACTGTACAAAATCACACTGTGTGTCATTTAAGAATATGAGAGAACAAACTTAACAAGCAGATATGTACCAATGAGAGCAAGATAAATTAACAAGTGTGCGATTCGGGCCAAGTTTTGGAATACTAAATGTGGACATACATGTGGAATATGTTCTGATATATTCAAATCCAAAGAATTTAGGATGAGCTGTTTTTAGAGCATCAATGGACAGTCTTTTTGGGCTATGGAGGAAGTTTTCAGATCTGAAACTTAGAATACATTGATGCCAAACTCTTTTAAAGAAAAAGATTAAAGACAATTAAAAATCTGGGCTGTAACAACCAAAGACATTGAGGGGGACAATAGCCAAATTTAAAATGGCCAAATCCCCCCCCCCCCCCCAACCCCCAATATTTGTTATTCTAGATGCTGCTCTGGCTGTACTCCATTACACACTATTCGGTTTGTTGCTTGGCACTGTCATTTAACTCAAAGAAGGCGGGCTGTCTGTTGGTTGGTTAGCCAGCAGACATATCACGCTGTAGCCCAAGAATAGTTTCCCACTGAAGCTAAGCAGGGCTGAGCCTGGTCAGTACCTGAATGGGAGACCAACTGGGAAAACCAGGTAGCTGCTAGTCTGTGTGGGTTCTAACACCTCAGTATAGTGATGGGGACACTGTACTGTAACAAGCACCATCCTTCGGATGAGACTTTAGACTGAGGTCCTGACTCTCTGTGGTCACTACAAATCCCACGATGTCCTTTGATAAAGAGTAGGGGTGTAACCCTGGCCAAATTTGCCCACTGCCCCGTCCATCATGCCTTCCTAATCATTCCCATATATTTGGCTCCATCGCTCCATCTCCTCTCCTCCAATGCTGGTGTGTGGTGGGAGTTCTGGCGCAATATTGTTGCCGTCGCATTATCCAGGTGGATGCTGCACATTGGTGGTGGTGTTTGAGGAGATACCCCTTCTATGTAAAGTACTTTGAGCTTCTAGAAAAGGGCTTTATAAATGTAACAAATTATTATTATTATTATTATTGTTACGGCCCTGCTAAAAATATATATATATTAAATATTTTTAAGTTTATGTTTATGTGCACTGTATAGGGAGTATGGTGGGCTTCCCAACGAGAGGTTGCTGTATGCACACACACACACACACACACACACACACACACACACACACACACACACACACACACACACACACACACACACAGTCGTGTTTCCATGTTTTATGGGGACTTTCTATAGGCGTAATGGATTTCATACTGTACAAACTGTACATCCTATCCCCCTACACTGCCCCTGCCTCTAAACCTACCCATCACAGGAAACATTCTGCATTTTTACTTTCTCAAAAAAACTCCTTCTGTGTGATTTATAAGATGTTTTCCTCATGGGGACCTAAAAATGTCCCCACAAGGACAAGGATTTCGGATATTGCCATCTTTGTGGGGACATTTTGTCCCCATAACGTAGGGATTACCAGGTCACACACACACACACACACACACACACACCCTGTATGAGCGACAGTCGAAAACCCGGCATGAACAGATGTTTATTTATAAAGTAGCAGCAGGCAGGACATGACAGAGGTCACAACAGGCGGGGTCAGCACAAGTCCCTATGAATTATTGATACTCATCATGTCTGAACGTGTGTGAAAGAGGGAACAGCCTGGAGCGCACTATAAGCACTGAACACAAACTAAGTCACAAATTTTGACACCAACTTTTCAGCTAAAGTGTGGCCCATTTCTACATAGGGAACTGACAGCAACTGGGTCTGAAAATCAATGCTGTCTTTTTTATTTGACAACAGTCAGATTAAATCAGACCATGGAAGGTCTGAAAACAACAACAACAACAAGAAACGGCAGAAATACATTTGTCCTCATGGTTAGCACTTAATGGTCAGAATTTTGTGTTGACAAACAGATATTCACCTCTGTAATGAGCAAATAAAGAACACCTAATCAATAGCAAAATAAGATTAGTGTTATTAATATTCAAAAAATTATATTTCCTTGCTGACTTAAACTATTTTATTTTTAATTTATTTTCTCAAACGATCTGAGAAATTTGAGCTCAAGTACCACCTTTGTGTTTTGGGGAATCCAAGGTCAGTCCAGATCCAGCATTACAATTAATGCATTTACTTAAAAAAAAAAAAAAAAAAAAAAATGTGCCTCTTAAATAAGACACTGAAAATATAATAAATCACACACAATGGCCAAAGACATCGATGTGCATGTGTACAGGGAAACAATTATTTAAAGGATCAAACATTGAAATAAACAATTTATTGACTTCTAAATCCACTTTCGTTATGTTTGTTAAAAGACTTCATCTTCAACAATAACAATGTCTTTCAGTTGTCTTTTAATTATAGCTTGGATTTTTCAGCAAATGTACTGCATATACAGCAAATGCACATATGCTATTCATTTGATTAATTATTCAACACTTCCTAAATTGTCTAAAATTGATCTTATTTTATTGACTACTCTGGTAAATATTAGAGCAATTCAGATTTCCCTCCGTATCTCTCTGCGCTTTCTGCAGTAAGCTACAGAACAGGCACAAAGCACAAAAAAACCCTCAACTGGGCACACAGATAGCAGATGTTAGCTGTGTGCAAAGGCAAATAAAAACAGACGGTCCACTTCAGCGAGATGTAATCTGATCCATTACTGTCCTATCTTTCAACAAAAAACACACACACACACATACACGTTTTCAGGCATACTCTCAGGGGAGTGAAAAACAAAAAAATGCAGGCACCCTGACCAACCAGAAACCTGTTTGTTCATAAATCGAAGCAGAAGAAGTTTTGATACCACAACTTTAAATAAGTTGCTGCAGCTTATGGTCTCAAATAAAAGCACGGGTGATGATTGACTCCCTGTAAAACACAGATTTGATTGGTGCCCTTTAGGATGGGTCTGAGTGCACTTTCTCTCTTTCTCTCTGTCTGTCCGATGCAGACACTTCACCTCCTCTATATTAAACCACTAGACAAGGCACACAGGGTCCCAAACTCATTTCGAATGGTATTGATCCCTTCCACAAATAAGAACCCACACCACAATTTATTTGCGTCCCCTCAGGTGTCATCTGTTTAAACATTTTCCTGAATCAATCAGTGTGGGCTCTCCAGGGGGACGTCGTCTCGCACAAGTCTGGTTATTATCCCCTGCTGATGAAAGATGCGCCCGTCTGCACAGGTCTGGGAACAGCTTGTAGGAAGTTATGCACTTAGGGTTCTTCAAAATATACCTCTTTTGGGACTTTTACAGGAATTTTATTCTCTGAGTCATCTAAAAAGGACCTTTTTAAGGGTACAACTATGATAAATTTCCCTTTCCTGCCATGACAAACTTTTGCTTTGCAAGGGAGTTATTTTTATCCCCATTTTCAATTATAAATATGACTTAAAGTTGGCACATTTTTCCAAACATGAGATGCATGTACATGTCTCCCAAACAATTAAAACAAATCTTCTCTTTCCAGCCATACTCCCGAGCACACTTAAGTGTTGCTGAAATTACGTAGCTACTGTGCTGCATATACAATTTCTGCCTTCTCAATCTCATTTCTATTATACCACAACAATGTTAATAGCAAAACATGTCTCAAAAGATCAAATGATTGGCTCTTGTAAAGAATTGAGATTAATGCTAGTTTTGTGTCATCTCATCATAAAATGTTAAATTCTGCATATTTTTTAAATGCTTCCAACCACCTGACTCATAGTCTCCTTATAATTTAATAAAAATTAGCGTTAAACTATTGTGTTACAAAAGTCACATAATCATGATAAGTTTGAGGTAAGCCTCCGAAATAGCACAAATGTTTTTAAATATTGAATTCAAACCATTTGTTTAAATTGAGTTATTTAATAGATTAGATAAATTATACCATTATAGCAATATGTACATTATCGTTCAGAGAATGCAGAATAGTTTACAGTACTAATGCTTAGAAATAAGTTATGTCCAAAACAATTACACAATGATTTTTTTTTCCCCCTTGCAAAATATTATTTGATAATATTGAGTATACTCATAATAAAAATGACCAAGATAAAAAAAAAAGTTACTTCAATCAATGTGGCTGATTTTCTGTAGGTATTTTATACATGTTGGATGCAAGTGTACAGCCTCAATGCAAAAGACCCTGAGGATTTTCAATATAAGCAAAGGATAGATTGTGAAGCAGTCAAAGAGTTCAAGCTAGCTAATTTCCTCATCAATATGAATAGTCAATATCTACAGGAGTACTGGAAGAGTGCACTTCTACAAAATCTACTTCA
>NC_090175.1:22146841-22191841 GCF_024679245.1 Pseudorasbora parva
TTTTATGGGATAAATAAAAAAAAGTTCCTTTGTAATATGCATTAACTATAATATGTAAACACACACACACACACACACACACACACACACACACACACACACACACACACACACACACACACACACACACACACACACACACACACACACACACACACACACACATATATATATGTACAGTTTCGTAGTTATGTACAGTTGCTATTGCATATATATGCAATAGTTTATATGCAATATATATATTTTTATTATTATTATTATTTTTGTATTATTATTATTAAATCTGGTTGTATCCAATGTTAAGATTTCTTATCTGAAATTGTATACAATTCCACATTAAGAAACTCCTTATTTGCGAATTTAGACTTAACATTTCAGAAAACTTTTGGCTATTAATTAACCAAGGAAGTGTGATATCTCTAAGATTTTTACCCAACATTTCTATGACTTCTTGGTGACTCAATTAAGTTAATACAACAATAACAACAACAACAACAATAATAACGTACACCAATAATAATACAACTATAAACACTCTCACTGTTAGTATAGGGTCGACTATTTCCTATAGTCCAGGTTTCTAGTTTAGTTTTGCATTAATTCCACAGAATCAACAGGGCAACTAAAATTTCAGTAAAACTGGAGAATTGTTGTATGAATATATTTGCCAAGTAGTTCTGAGACTGATCTGAGTAGACATGTAAAGACAGACAGGACACCAGTGGTTCCCTAAGGGGACTGAGAGTGCTAACTCCAGTGGCTTATTGCTGAAGACTTGTTTCAGTCTTGATTTTAATATATGTATAAATATGCACTACTGGAGGCATCTGGATGGAGTGAGAGGCTACAGGGACATGCAGCGCACAGAGTGGCCTGACTGCAGTCACACACCAGCACACACATGCGCCCCCCACGTATGCCCTCCTTCTCACATACACACACACATATAGACAGCAACACACACACATTCGCATATCATCCCTGTCATGACTACATATGCATGACAGAAACCTTTCAGGAACTGCATCCAAAGAGTTTTCTGTCGAGTTAACCCTCAGCAAATGTGTGACTGGGTTCAATTCTGGAAGTAAGAAGGGACTGGGAGAGAGAGAGAGAAAAAGGAAAAAAAAAAGAAAAGAAAAAACTGACAGCCAATTCTGACAGCCAATTGCACTTTATGGAAATTCCCCTCCACTTCCTGACAACTTTCCTTGCCTCTCTTTTTGCCAGAAACTCCCAGAAACAGGAGATGTATTTACTGACTTGCTGGTGCAGAGTCACTTAGGCATCTGAGGAAGAGGGATGCAAATCCATAATTTAACAGTATGGCGAAGGTGTCAGGGAAACTGACTCACCGTTTGTAGCAAAAGCTGAACTTTCGCTTTCTCGAGAACAGGTGACATTGCTGTGAAAGGGTGAGGGAGGCTCTCTAAGCCTCTCAAAAGAAGAGGACCAACAGACATGACTCAACCCTTCAGGGTCAAATGCAGGGCATCCACAAGCTCCAAGAAAGGAAAAAAAAAACATCATTCCCCAGTCATGAGAAATGGCATCTTCCAAAAGAGCGTCTGCTCAGAAGACAGATTTGGCATTTGAAATCATTCTTGCCAACTGAGATATAAATGGCGCAGTAAAATGCTAAGTTGTGTCGTACTTAAAGAAATGAAATGACTAACTATCCATCATGATCACCACATTTATTTTTCTTATTTCGCCAAAAAAGCCAAAAATCACATTACTGCATCACTACACTACATTATAATACAATTAATTATAATATTATAATAATTTAAATGTAATATCCCAACAATATGCAACGTCATGTCAAGTAAATGCCTTTGACTGTATACTTTTAAAATGGTAATGTGTTATCTTTGAAGAGCTAGTTCTACCTGATTGTTCAATTTATTCATTAATTAATTTATTTATTTGTGAAACAATGTATTTAGATAATACTAATAATTCTACTACATCTAACACTAATAATAATGCAATTATTGAGTTAATGCTGAATACTATTAGGCAAAATTCTAGGTGTGCCAATTGGGTTTCATTCAGGTTTTTCCTTCATGACCTTTGCTCGATAAAGGAACCCAATTAAAGCTTTTACATGGCATTGTCAGGTTCTTAAGGACTTTTGGTGTCAGTTTATGCAGGTGAACCCACTCATAATGCTTGAAAGATCTCTAGAATGTGCAGTTTAAAAGACTCTCCGCTGTGCAGTTTAAAAGACTCTCCGACTCTCCGCACTCAAGATTAGCTGGGTCACAGACATGGCAAGGGGCAACCAAATGTGCACACACACATAGAAACACATGCACAAACATACACATGCATTGCCTCTCAGGAACTTTTTTTATGGCTGCAGAGTGCCACCATGGAGCCACTCCAGCTTTAGCTGCTCCTCAATTATGCAGTAGAGTTTTTTGACCTGCTGCACAGATCTCTCCTCTCCTCAATTATGAATGGACCTCTTGATTGAGGTGGGTTGCTTTCCACTCATCCCTCCCTCTCCCTCTTTTTTATTCCTCTAAACGAAGAGGCGCCACTGCTCCTGCCGTCAGAGAACAACTGAATGCACGTTGAAAGGGTTTGGAGAATTATGGGATAAGAAAAGGCATTAGACGCGACGGGTGGTGGTAATTTTCATTTCGTGGTACTTTGGTCAAAATGTGAAATGAAGATGTTGGTGAATAAGTGAAACCACCACAACATTCTCTTAATGATTTTGAGAGGTACAAATGTGGTTTGCAATTTGCTTACTAGTTTCCTGAAAACTGTTGATGTGCTTCCTTTAGAAATGAGTGGAGAGATAACATTAAGAAAAATAAATGTGTAATTCTAACATGCAAGTAATGGCCATATCAATCTGGAAAAATAGTCCGATAACATCGTGTGTTACTTCTAATTGATTTTCTGTGTTAATGCTGCTTCTCTCAGCATAACAGGGCATGTCATTAATTAGCTTCAAAAATCTGACAAAGAACTGCTGGGCTACACTGCAGAAATCATTTCCTAGTTTTAGATTATCTTCAAAAACATTGAACCACAAACTGATTTAGATCTGGATTCAATTAATCAACATTCACATTTATATGATTACATTAAAATTTTGAGTGGATCGCAGAATTGTTTTTAACCAATTTTCAGATCCACTTCTTGACAAAAACAATACATTTCGTTTACAGAGGCCGTGTAACTTTGTGCAGCAATCAAAGCTTAATAGTACAGCTACATGTCTTGTGGACAAATAGATTTGAACCTCTAGAGGTTTTCGTCAAAGAGCAATAGTTTGTCGTCATCTTCAAAAAGTGTTGACTCTAGGTTTTGGAGAAAGTAATTAAATGTACACAGGATATTGAACTTTTGGAAGAATCTCTATAGGCTTGTCCACGGCAAAGTCTGTTATCAATTAATTCAGCGTTAATGAACACCGGGAAAACTGAGAACACTATTTACTCTGTTCAGTGTTTTTTTTTCTATCAAAGGCAAACAGCTGCTCTTAATCTGAGAAGCAAAAAGAAAGTTGTGTATTTTGTGTATGTCAATTAAAAGGGTTGCACTTTCAAAGACTTACAGAAATCACTTTGATTTTGAAAAGAGAGAGTTCATATTCATTTTTTAAATTCACTTTTCATCATTTTAGAAAAAAAAGGACTTAAAAACCCCTAAAGTTTCCTAAAGTTTTTTAGGAAAAAAAAGCTAAATATTTGCATACAAATCACAAAGCACCTACTAAATCCAGATTTCAACCTGTGCCAAACCTTCCCTTTAAAGTCTCTCTAAAGTCTAGTACACACTAATCAATCCGCACACTTCTCCAGACCATCTTAATCAATCCGCCAACTACTTCGGCATCTAAGTGACCCATACTTCTGATTGCTAGAATAAAGAGTGCAGATTTAATCCTTACGACGCTTAATGAACACAGCTGACTTAGGCTTAATTGTGATTTATTGTTTCGCCTCCTTCTTCCAGCCCTTGGGATGATTGTGGAAGAAGAAATTAATGGGGTCAATTGGTCTATTTTTGTTGCGCTAATTTGCCTGCGTCAAAGACTACATTAACCTGTGAGTCTTACTGTCTCAGGTGCCTCTGTGCTCTCCTGACAGAACATGTCTCAGGATGGAAGGCCTCAAGTCAGAATGTCACAGAAACCAGGCAGACATCATTGACGCCTAGCTTGTCATGGAGCTTGTTGGAAGACAGCTTGCAGAAATTCTGCTGAGACATGGCTGAGAATTATGAATTACTAATCATGCCTCATACTGTACGCACGGGTTGTCTCAGTATAATATGATCCTAGTTGAGTCTGTTTGATTTGGCGTGTGGCTCTGAATGGTGATAATCCAACAGATATTTCATACACTATTTACAAAAGAAAAGGTTTTGAAAAGCAATAAAAGTATATGAAGTAAATATTTTCAGAAATAAAACAGCATCAAGGACAGATCATATAAGTACACTTGTTACTTGAAAAACATATTTCGTTCTTTTATTCTCTTTCTTTCTTTACAGGAATACAGTAAAGTCAAATAATACTCAAGCATATTTAAGCAAGTAATGAAGTAATTAAGCTGTATACATAAAATGTGCACAGACTCTGCAATCATTCACATTTTTAACCTGCGTGAGGCATACAGTTTATAATTTGTTTGTCTAGCCTACAAATATTTACAAGAACCTATTACTTTGTCACATATTTCACATTTGCATATTTGCATTTAACACTTAATGTTGCATATTAGAGATGCTCCGGTCAGCCAGCCATAAATCGGAACTGGGCGGTTTAAAGTTTTATTCTAACTGATCTCTATTCCAAACTTGCACTCAAACTACATTGCAATCATTTCCCAAAATGTAATTTGTGTGGAAATATTACAAAGTGTGAAGCATCTGAATGATGATTAAAATGTATTGGTTGCCTTTAATTTCCAATGGCTTCAGATGTGTTTTATTGCAGTTTGCCTGATAAATTTTAAAGGGAATATATTATGCATCTCTGATATCCCCATAGTATGTATGTAAAGTTTTAAAGGAATAGTTGACCCCATCTAAGACTCCAGTGGCATTATACGAGCAATGGTTGGAGTTAAAAATCTTAATTTGTGTTCTACAAACACACCTACAAAAAGAAACAAACACACCTGCATCTTGGATGCCCTGTGGGTAAGCATATAAACATCAAATTTACATTTTTGGGTGAACTATCCCTTAAAATTCAAATACCCTACAGATCATGTTTTATTAGCCTGCTAAAACACTTTTTGGGGTGAGCAAAAACACACTGTTTTTGTGTATGACCCTTTAAATGCAAATTATCTGCTTCTCCCTGCCTGTTCTTTCAAGGCGGCAGAGCGACAACAGAACATGTTAGAAACTGGTGGTCAGTTTGAACCAAACTCGGACAATAATGCCTATACCAGAGAATATATGCTGCATAGAGATAGAACAGGTATAATTTTCTTTAATTTTGGTTTTAACTTATGTTGTCATCTTGCTTTTATCCACTATTAGAAGTGTATATTAAAGTTGTATAGCATACACAGCAAATTACAGAATAACACTTGTTACAACTAACAGTAAACATAAATACAGACCTTATGCATTTTCAGGGGATGCTTGATAAACCGGTCAACTTTATATCCGTAAAACAACTCTGATGTGATAAAGTGCTTTATTACAGCGTGACCAGTATCGCTCCAGAGACTATAGCTGGATTGCAAAAAACTGATGCCGATCAATTCTTGAGCTTTAAGTCTTTAGCAAAATCTGCCTTGAATTGTCCCTCGTTCAGGAAATGCACCTGTGTTGCTTACAAGACAATTATTATTGTTGTTCGAGCGTGGAGAAAATGGTGGATAGTGATAATACGGAACAGTCTGTCAACACCGTTGGTGGAAACGTGCAGATTAAGGAGGGGTTTTATTATAATAGATCTCCTTCCTACGTCAGAAGGGGAGAGAAATAGGAGTATGCTTGCAGGAAATGGTTTACCAAAACAGTTACCGAGTTGTCCTTTTTCACATTTTCTGGGTTGATAGATGCACCAGGGACCAAATTAAAGCACACAAAGATATGATTTCAATGATATGTCCCCTGTATATAAAATAATAATAATAATAATAATAATAACAATAATAATAATAACAATAATAATAATAATAAAAAATATATATATAACATATTATATATATATATATATATATATATATATATATATATATATATATATATATATATATATATATATATATATATATATATATACGATTAAGACTATTTGTTTGTAATGATCGGTGCATTCCTAATATATGAATTCATACATTATCCAGCAATGTATGGATGAAATCTTTCAATCATACACACAGTAGCAAATATGTTTTTGCTACTGTCCTTCAACGATTCAATTCTACTAAACCACAAAAAAATGTCATCACATCACATGTATTTCTTTTCATTAATAAAATCTATCATCAACTGACAAAAAAAGCACTGAATGAAGCAGTCATACAGTATTGGCAAACTGACTAAATGTTTTAATAGCATTGAACATATGTAAGTCATCTCATGCATTACCACATTCACTTTACCTTTACCAAATTAACTTTTTTCTCCACAGTAAGTACATCTTTCTGGTGTCCATCAAATATGAAATTACCTGTTTTCAGAATAGCCAGAATTTGCATTTGGTGTGAAATGGTCTTAAAGGGCTGACTTTCATCATGACACAAGGACCCATTTATTATATTGCAGAAGTTAAAACACCGCTTAATTCCTTGCATGAGGGATTTTTTGGCTCATAGATCAAATATTCAGGTGACGCAGCTCTCGCCTGAGGCCTTGAGGTGAAAGGCCTGCAGACTAATGGAGAAAATCTGGAACACAAAGCTGTGTATGAGGGGCTATTCGCTTTAATCTAGCTTAACCCTGGAACACACACTGGAGTCTGCTTAATGTCAGCTCTGTGGACTGAGCACTGGGTATTAACTACATCTTTGCTATAAGAGGAAAAAAAGCAAACAGCAGATAGATAGATAGATAGATAGATAGAGAGAGATAGAGTGAGAGAGACAGATCTCTCTCTCTCTCTCTCTCTCTCTCTCTCTCTCTCTCTGTGTGTGTGTGTGTGTGTGTGTGTGTGTGTGTGTGTGAGAGATAGATAGATAGATAGATAGATAGATAGATAGATAGATAGATAGATAGCTAGATAGATAGATAGATAGATAGATAGATAGATAGATAGATAGATAGATAGATAGATAGATAGATAGATATAGATAGATAGATAGATAGATAGATAGATAGATAGATAGATAGATAGATAGATAGATAGATAGATAGATAGATAGATAGAAAAAAAGAGGATATTGTCTACCAATGATTAGCTGTGACTATTTATTTATTTATTTATTTGCAAGTCTGCATTACTACATCTAAAATGTAAACACTCTATACAAACAAATTCAGAAACATACAAAATGTTTACAAATACTTTAAGGTAATATGTTTTTTTCATAAAATAAAATAAATGGATTAGGTTAAATTAAGTTAAAATGTATTTGATGATAAAATATTCTCCATTTACTGGATATTTTATAATCATCAGATTAATTATCAAGCTAATAATATAAATATATAATTAATATAATATAATAAAGCCCTTAAACCAATGCATTTGCAAAATATAGTTCTAGCATCAGCTCTAGTTTGTTTCTTAAGTTTTCAAAAGAAACTTGGCATTGTATGCTGCCAATATTGTTGGTTCTGTGATGGAGAGTGTTTGCAAAATGCAAAATGCTAAATGCTAAATGTAATTCTATTCTATTCTATTCATTATTATACTATTATATTATAATACAACTTTCTAGATACTGAACATACATGAAAGCTAATGTTTTAGATGCATTTTAGCTTTTAGATTGCATTTTAAACGACACAGTTATGCTGATATTGTCTGTTTCAGGATTCAAACATAAAAAGTGTACCTCTTTAAGTGAAAATTGCAACAAAAACAACGAGGTCATGCTTGAAACCCCCCCCAAAAAAACAAAAAGGCAAGAGACACTGCTACTGTCCAGCGGTCATTTAATCTTTATAGCTAAATCATACAAATTCACTCAATAAAGTACAGTAGGTAGTACTTCTGTTTGTAAAAGTAGTTCAGAGAAAATTGGAGCCTGTGTCAAAACAGCCATTACTGTTGAGGAGGAGGAGATGAGATGTTCAGTGGGGCTCCTAAAACAGCACCACTCAGGGGGCCGATGACACTAGGGGGGTCTGCACTCTACCATCCCACCACAAACACACACACACACACACACACACACACACACACACACACACACACACACACACACACACACACACACACACACACACACACACACACACACACACTGGTATGATACATGACCCCGCTCTGACGCTCCTTATGGAGCGGTGCAGATGAGAAGAGGCAATCTAGAGAAAACATACTCTCACACACACACATCCTCGTTCGGGGCCCTACAAACTCCTGACGTTGATTTGAAATAAATGGAGACTGATGATCAGTCGATGACAATTCCCGTAATCATTAAGCGGGGAGCGATTCATCAGGGGAGCGGAATCGGAGGCCTCTGTGTCACATTTATCCTGCTGGAGAGAAGTGCCGTGCAAGCTGCACTTTTTAAAAGGATTGATTACAATCCAGCTGCTGTTTTTTTTTCTTTTTCCCCACACTCCTAAATGTGGGATAATCAGGTATTTAGCCCAAAAAAAGCCCGGGAAGCGGGAGGAGAGGGAGCTTTGCAATCTAATTTCCCCACAGCCAACTCTTACTCCCTGCGCTGATGACTGTCTGGGGGATGTAATGATGCGGAAGACGCTCTGTCATATTAGACAGGAGGGATAAGGAAGAAAAGCTTCTTCCAAAAACCTCGCTATAAAAATAGCTTATGACCTTATGAACTTGGTTCTCCTTTATCGGGCCAGTTAGAATCAAAATGCTGAGTGGACAAACTGATTAAAAAAAGAGTTTGGTTAAATGGCATATTTTACATATTGCAATGAATTCACCATTTGATTTTAATATCTTTATTTCTTTCTTTCTTTCTTTCTTTCATTTTTTTATTGATTTAGTAATTATGACGTGGTTTTGTAATTCAAAAGCACAACTCACAGTTGCATTGTTTAAAACATCTAAAACTAATGATGCTGTTGTTCTTTTCCTATAATTATACACAATTATAAAATGCGAATTACATACTGTATTAGCACTATAATATTTCACTCAAACGCCAAATTGAATCTCAATAAGATCATTTTAATTCTTTTAACTTCCCTATAATTTATGCATAAAATATCAGCAATAATTCACTCATCAAATGTGACCCTGGACCACAACCTCATAAATCTTACGGGTATACAAGTATTTGTGGCAATAGCCAATAATACATTGTATGGGTCAACATTTTTAGATTTTTAGACTTTTATGCCAAAAATCATTGTTATTAAGTAAAGATTATGTTCCATTAAGGTATTTTGTAAAAAAATAAAAAATAAATGCACCCTCAGATTCAAAATTTCAAATAGTTGTATCTCGGTTTAATTGTCCTATTCTAACAAACCATACACCAATGATAAGCTTATTTATTCATGTATAAATCTCAATTTAAAAATGTATTACTTGTTTTGTGGTCCAGGGTCACAAATGTGCAACACATTATTACAAGTGGGCATTAGTGTTGTCATGATACCAAAATTATGACTTCGATACGATACCAGACTAAACTACCTCGATACTGATACTAAATCGATACCACAGTAAAAACAAAACAAAAAACAGTAAAAGTAATTGAATGATATGACAACAACAAATGAACTTATTGTTCAATGTTTTATTAATTTTTTTACTACAAATGTACTTGGTCAGCATGTTCCTGCCCTGGTTTTTGACCATTCCCTCCTCTTATTGCTATAACACCTGCCAGTGTAAACATTCTTACAGAGATCACATTATCAATCATGTTATTATTCAAAAACCTTTCACTTCCAACAGGTTGGGATGACCAAAACTTATTTCATAATAAGAATGTGATTTTATAATTACAATATAGATTTTGAATTGTATCTTTTTTTTTTTAAATAAGCAAAAAATGCAAATTGCAAACAATATGACATAAACTGTGCTTTATTTTTCAGCATTAGGTCTATTTAACAGCAAGTCAAGAAATAAATTAATATTATATTATATAAATTAAATAAAACTGTTTAGTCTTCACTCTATGATTTAACTATACACTGATAAATATATTTTAGTTATTTAGCCAAGCATGTGGGGGTTTTCTATTTTTCATTGCCGTTTGATTAAATCACAGAATATTAGGTCTGGCTTAAGACCTGGACGGATCTCATTACCTCAACTGTACACGTTCACTAAAGACATCCGACTGTATTTACCTGAATACTCGCAAGGCCGTGCATCTTTACATATTTTTGACCATTCAAGCACAAACAATAATCAACGAGAGAACCGAATCGCTATTGCATGTTGTCTGAAAGGCGTGTGTGTGAGTGCGCTTCAGGTCAGAGTCCGGCTCGAGCTTTATTTATTCATGCGCGCATATTTCCGTTGCTTTCTTTGCCATGACGTGCATATATATTTAACTCTTCTATTTCCAATTTTTACCAACAAAACTATTGTTTAGTGAACGGCTGAAGCAGAGCTCACACACACGTCCTGACACCTACTGTCACACATCGACGCAAATTAAGAAATACAGCTCATGTTAGCACTGTCCTCCTTAAAGTACCGGTACTAAAAAAATCCATATCGTACCATTTGTAATAGCAGGGATTCGGAAAACTTTTCTAGTACCGGTATATCGTGCAACACTAGTGGGCATTTTTTTCCTCAAAGGACAGCAGAGAAAGTATATGCAAGACACATTGTACAATTTTGACCTTACAATTTGTAGTTTATTGAAATAAAAAATTAATAATATTGAGTTAATACAATATTTTCTTTTGAGAATCGACAACCTTTATTTAAATGTTATTAAAAGTTGTTATTATTACCAATCATATTGGGTAATTGTGTGTTTTATTTGTGTTGATGCAACCAAATTGTGCTATTTTTTTTATGTCGTTCAGATACAATAACATTTTGAGTTTCTATTTATTAAACCAATTTCCATTATTGTATCAACTACATTTTTTTTATTTTCAATAAACCCAGATTGTTAAGGCAGCAAGGTAGCTTACTTTTTTAAGTTAAACAAACAAAACATTTGTACAGTGTATGCACTATTAATACTACAAATAACACAATTAGTGTATTGTTAAAATTCCTACTTAAAGAAGAAAAATGTAGGCATGAAGCCATTATAATGGCTGTTTTCAACTTTGGTTATGAAAACACAGAAGGGGATGGTTTGAAGTAATATGCGATTTCTTTTCTTTTCTTTTTGTAATTGAGCTATTAGCCCCTTTCAAGACCCTCCCGAAGTCACTAATTGAAATCAGATGACCATGCGAGGCGATGGAGGTGAAATTGTTCTCAAATGTAAAGTGTAAAAGTCAATAAAAGAAAACAGCTGCAGTCTTGATCAAACATAATATTACACCACGTTGTTGATGTTAAAACACAGAATGTGCGCTATGAGAGGAAAAATGAAGCATGACAGATAAAACAAATGATTAGATTTCACAACCTATTTCTTCTCCTCTGCTTTTCTTTCCAAAAAAGGTGGGGGGACTCAGACGGCTGCTCTTGCAGGGTTTTTAATTCAATAAATATTAATTGCCATGTCAAGACATCTGCACACAGATGAATTATTTAATGATAGACACTCTGTCTATTTGAAATATGACACTCTGAAGGCACTTTATGCAAACAGTCTGGGTTGCAGGACTTGGGAAAAATGTCAGGGCAGAACATGGAGTTCAAACATAGTTCACTGTCATTAATGTTGCAGTGTAAAAGCAACTCAATGTGACGAAAAAGAAAAAAGCAAAAAAAAAAAAAAAAAAACACGTGTGCAAAGGGGAAAAAATGGGCTTGGGAAAGCGATGAGGGTCCCTAGTACAAGAAAAAAGACTTTCACCCACAGCAGAAGTAGGATTTTAATGGCTTTTGTGCTAAAGCATTTACAGGACCTTGAGCATCAGAATACCTATTGATGTGGGCAAGCATTTGGACAGACCATCTATTCCATCAAGTTAGCCAAAAAGCCCTGAGCGAGTTTTTGTCTGAACACAGCCTCCCGGCTATCATAAACCCTAAAGAAAACAATGCTTTTTGCTGACAGAACATCATATTTCATATTTCATTACGATGAAGAGACGAGAAGGAGAGGGAGAAACTACAATTATGTTTCTTTGTGGAACAGGGCAAACAGTTCTGGGGCTGGATACCTTTGACACAAGCAAAATGATTATAATTAACAAGACTGATGATGATGACGATAGGCGAGAGCTATTGCTTGTGATGGGGCAGACAGATTGTTCAATCCCTCAAAGCAATATTTACCTAGGCTTTTCATCTTGCATACGGCTTTAGAAAAAAAAAAAATGCATATTCAGGTATTCATTTCTCTTGTTCACGACTTGTGAGGATTGCGACATTCCTTACGCTTGTTTTTCAACAGAACATCTTTTGATTCTATAAAATTCCTCACATAAGAATGATACCACAATTATGTCCTTAAACAAGGTCAGTGAAGCTGGCCAAAAAGAAAATGAAAGAAATCGTTCTGCTGTAGTGGCATACGTTTCATTTGAACAGGGAAAATAGGGAGAATAAATAAATGAACCACTTTTAAACCGTAGGAGGTTTATGATAGGATTTGTTTTGTGTTCTTGGTACAACAATTCACTGCTCTGGACTTTATTTATAATAATTTGAAAGATTATTCTTATTAATGTCAGTATTTGCTTGTAAAGTGAGCATGTTGAGAAGTACAAAGGCCTACAGAGTGTTTGGTAGGCTATACTTTGTGGATATCTATACAGTAATCTATACAATAATGCAGTGCATTATGTAAGTGAATCACTTTTGAATTTAATGTATGTTATCTTAAAAAATAACAATAAATGCTATGTTTTTAAAGCTGTTGTATGCATTACAACATTATGCCAATCACTAGCAAAAAAAGAAAGAAGAAGAAGTGGTCATTACAGGTTAAACAAACTAAGCAAACCAATGGAATACATAGACTCTGAAAAGAGAAAAAGCAAAATCTGTTGTGCAAAGGAAAATTTAGCTGAGCTATCTTTCAAGGTCAGAAGGGAATGCCTGCATACATTACAGAACTGAGAGCAGAGCTGCCTGCTTGAACCATAAAAACTGTCAATCTGGTAATGACTGAAGGAAGAAGCCATGTGAGAGATTAAAACATGAGTGTCTATAGCCAGCCTGGTCTCATTGTTAATACATAATACGTAACTTTCAAAGACACAACACGCACATTTTAATAAGTTTGGCGAAGTGCTAAAACGTAGAATATGGATGTATTGGCAACATTTAAACATTACAAGCATTATAACGTTTTTACAGCAAAAAAAAAAAAAACTTTTTACTTTTTTACGAATACAAATCTTTATACAAATAAAGATTCAAATTGTCTTTTTCTTATATATATATATATATATATATATATATATATATATATATATATATATATATATATATATAGTGATATATATATCACTGTAAAAAAAAAAAGGTCTCCAATTGAAAATTTTCTAGTGATTGTTCACATCTAAATTTTTCAGTTAGCCAAATTAAATTTCTGTGAATTAAATTGCATCAATTCACAGAATTTCAATTCGGCCAACTGAAAAATTGTGATGTGATCAATAACTAGATTTTTTTTTTTTTTTAATATAATGTACAATTTCTTACCATTTTATAGATTAATGTTAGATCCCTTGACACTTGCCAAAAACCTAAACATACCCATTTTATACAGAATATAAAGAGAATAAACGTAATGAACAGAAATGTGTTAAAAATTACAATTTTAGCATAAATATAACATTAAAAAGATATTTTGAATGGCTAATCCTACACCTACTCCGTAACCTACCCATAAACATTAATTAAAACTGCGTACTGCTATAAATAAAAGCATAAACAAACAAGTATAATCACAATAATTTATTTTAATGTCATTCAAATGATGTGTTGCAGTCACAGTCCTCTCTGGCGATATATAGTTTTGTGTGGGGTACAGAGTAGAATTTAAGTCATTAATTGATGAAAATATGAATATGGGTTACAGCGAATACAATTGACATGTTTTGTGAATTTATGTTCCGTTTTGATCTTAAAACAGCACTAGGTACCTTTTCAAACTTCATAATATATTTTCAAGACTCTTGTGATGATACATCGACTTACAATAGGTTGAATGACACGTCCGCCATAGCTTGATGGGGTCTGTATCGTTTTTAATCATACTTTTAAACTTCGGGTTTCGGGTAGTAACCCGAGAACAAAGAGAACTACAAAATTCGACTGCTTTACGGCATATACGTCACTTCCACCAACACCCACACTTCCTTAAATTCGGACGTGCGAGCCCAACTTTGTTCATCAGATAATATAGTCATGTCCAAAGCAGCAGAGACAAATAAGAAAGAAAAGGTTTTGTTGGAGGAAAGCAATAAGAGGAAACGAAAAAGTGATGGGATTAAAGGCGGGACGAGGATCAACATTGGACCAGTGTGTTGGCGTGAGCTGAAGGAGGCGTGCCCGACCGATGCTGTCCTACTTGGTAATTACCTACCACTCAAACATTGAATTGAAGTATCATATAGATTCTGTAAAACCAACCCGATCACACATAAATGCGTATAAATAGTACGAGTGTGCAATGTCGTGGAATGTATAGGCCAAAACTCATTTTGGCATGCATATGATACGCACTTTATGGCGTATATGTGACACGCGTTTGGGTAGGTTTAGGGTGGCTGGGCGTATATATGACACGCGCTTGGGTAGGTTTAGGGTGGCTGGGCGTATACATGACACGCGCTTGGGTAGGTTTAGGGTGGTGGGGTGGGGGGTTCGTATGTATAATACGCCATAAAATGCGTCTCATATGCACGCGAAAAACAGCGTGCCATAGACACGCCAAAATGAGTTTTGGCGTATACATTCCACGACATTGCACACTCGTACTATTTATACGCATTTTTGTGAGAATACCCTGGTAAAACGGTAACCAATAGACTACTATAATGACGCTGGCTTGTAAACATCGTGATTATTTGGCGTTTGAAAAAAATAAAACCCATGAAATTATATTCATATGACATGCTGAAATATAAGCCACTAACTGTACCTGGAATGAAGACATTTCAAACGCGACGCCAGAAGAACACCTGCATGTGAACTCCTCCTGCAGTGTTCAGGGTAACTGTTACCCCTCATTAACACTGAACACGTGTGCGGCGCATTACGGACGCTTTTATGAAATTATTTGGCCCACCCCGCACCACTGTATATATTTTTACAACCCGCCCCACACCCGCGACCATTAAATAGACATACGGGGTCCGCGGGTTATGAGACAAGCCGTGCATCACTAGTTCAGGGCTATCAGGGTTGTCATGTCAACAAATGCACGTGCAATGGCATCCCCTGTTGTAGGATGACAGAGCTTACGACAGTAGTTGAGGACATTATTTTTTCCCAACTGTAGGGGGACCCCGAGAGCAAAAGTTACCCAGTGCTGCATTAAGGTTGTACAGTGAGTCACTGCATAGGAAAAAAAAAAAAAACTTGCAAACTCAAGGCAAACAAAATGGTTAAACGATTACAGAAATTGTATTAATTTAAAGGTTTTAAAGTGCAGTCTTGTTTAACATTATGTCATCCTGTATATTCTGTTTGCAGCAGAAGTCACAAACAAAGCAAAATATTACTTAATATTAAGTATATGAGTAAACTGCATTTAATAAATGCAACTGAAAACTTATATTGATGTGACAAATGAATGTAATAGAGCTCCGGAGGTCACGTGACTCATTCTGTTAACGACGCCATTTTGGCAAGCATGAACAGCAGGCGCCAGCATGAGTTTCAAGCCAACGGAGTTCACTGCGCACTTTAATTCACAAGACATAGACTTGGACATCAGAAAACTTCATAGATTATACAGCAAATATCTAGGGGTATGACGGTGGCATTTTTTTTTTTTTTTACCACCGCAGTGGTCTAGGGCTGGGCCGGTGTCCGGTAAACACAGTAGCAACGGCAGTGGTCGGCCAAACTATTATTTTATTTTATTTTATGTAAATACTGTTTTATGGGAATATTATTACACGATTGAAGCACAACACTTTATTTACAAAATAAACAATAGGTTCGCAATTAAATGTTACCCCGCAGCCATGGAAACATTCATGCCAAACTAGATACTTAATTTACATCTCTCAAGATTTGGGAAAATAAATAAGAGATTCCATGTCCAGTAGAATAAAATGGAGTAAGCCTATTGTTAAATTCGTGGAGAACTGGGTGACCAGATCGCAAAATGCAAAGCTTAAATTTAGCTCACATCACGCATAAATGTTATGCTGCAAGATAACATTTAATTGCGGACCTATTATTTATTTTTGTAAATTAAGTGTTGTGATTCACTTGTGTCACACAATATCCACATAAAGCATTCACATACAAATAAAAATGTTTGGCCGACCACCGCCGGTGCTACTCAGCCACAGCGGTGCTGTCTGTTCACGTTCACTGGCACATCCCTAGACCACCACGGTGGTAATAGAAAAAAAAACCGCCACTGAGGTGCTTTTCACGTGTCTGGATAAAGGAACGGATAGCTTTCCTCTCAGGACACCTGTTGGACCAGCTGTGTGCAAGTTATAACTAGCCTAGTTTTGACTTAAATGGACACTAAGTTACAATGTTGATGCACTATACACTCGTAAATATTTTTGCTATCCACTTACACTTAGTTGAAGCCTAAATCTACGTTTAAACTAAATATTCACAGAAGCTTCCGATTATGACTACCTTTAACAGATATAATAGCAAGCAAACTGAACTGCTTCAATACGCTCTTGTTTTACATGACAGAAAAAGTTAATAGATTAACATTATGTTAGCAGTTAACACAAACCAAAACAGCACGCCACTGCGTCTATAGCATGGTCCATAGGTCCATGTATGTAAAATATACACATATATATATATATATATTTTTTTTTTTTTCCAGTATTTATTTATTGATCCTTGATGCCATTTATACATTAAAGCACTTATGTTATTCACGATTAAGTATTGGGTTATTTTTTATCATTATTTACGTGAGGCAAAAGTAGTTAAGAATGAAGAATAAAATAAAATTCACGGCATTCAACAAGTTACTATGATGCATTTATTTCCCATTTGCTTTCTCCTACCTATTCTGTCATCCTGGTGCACATAAGCTGTCCAATTTAATATCCACAATTGTAATATTCATACATGGAAAGTTGTACATGTTCACCCCTGGATACGTAAATAATGTACGTTTTAGTGTGTATGGAAATGTGGTCTCACGAAGCCAGACCTTCAGACTGAGGGCAGAAAGTCTAGACTCTGTTGCAGATTTTATTGGCCAAGGAGCGCCCAAGATTTGGTTTGACTGACACGTAACGCAACCAATCACAGCTTGTTTTGTTCCACATCATGAAAATGTAAAGTCGATTCCCCTGCAATAACAGACCGGCATACATCTATAAATTATTAATTCAAGAACGTTGTGCAAGTTTACAGCAACAATGAAGAGCTATGAACTTCACATACATTTGAAGGTCCAGCGTTTAGTTGATCTTGGTAAGCGATCATTGTCATAGTTGTAAACATGACAATGTCCTTCTTCTACGAGGGAGTTTAGAGTCGCGGCATATATTTCCAGGTGGACCATTAAAGAATGCAGAACACACATCTCACGGACATCCTTTAGAATTCAACCAATCAGACGACGACTTTGAAAATCCTAAATTGTTTCCAGACAAGTGTAACAAATGCATCAGACATTCAGCCAATGGTCCGGCTGCAATTATTTGACAAAAAATACTGAATACTGTGAAATATTATTCCATTGTAAAAGAACTGTTGGTCCATGAGTGTGACGTCTGAGGTTAAGACTAATGAAAACATAAGTAAATGTACATGTGGTAGAAATACACACGCATTCTCACGAGATCACGTTCTAAAGCGCATCAGCTTCTAACTGTCTGCTCCTGTACACTGTGGTAACAGCACCTAGCTGCTTGACCTCATTACTTGGCTTGTGAAACATGCCAGAAACTAGAAAGCAGAGGCCTTCCTCCACTTTGCGAGACTTTATTTTACTTGTTCTCGTGTCTGTCAGATGGCTATTATCCCTACACCTCGAAAACTCGCCCTTAGAATTGGTTTTCTCATGCGGATAGCAGCCAAGAGACAAAAAAGTGTTACAACCACAGCTTTGTTTAAAGAAGTCCACATATGCTATGTAATGTTACAGTTTTACAGTTTAAACCACAGTCTATTCACTAACCATCTGATGTGTACACAATGCACTGTAGCATGATTGCCTGGGTTTTCACAGATTTTAGACAAGTAAACTACATATTCACAAGCAGAACTTTCTGTATTCTGTTTGTTCTGCCTTTTGAACTCAGATCAATAGCCTACACATGGCTCAGAATTGTACTGTTATCTGAAAACCTGTTCATGTAGACTGCTGTGTTATTATCTGATTGATTTTTATTAAGGTAGCATTCCAACCCACCCTAGATAGCATGTTAAAAACAACGTGAAGTAGAGGATGGTTGCTTTTTGTGTCCCATCAGAAGGTCTTATTCTTTGCAGCAAGTGGGCAGCACTCAGACAGAGTTGAGGGCAAGTCTTTGCTGCAAGTAAACAGTCTGACTACACAACACTAAAAATCACTCAAAGTTAACATCTTTAGCTGAATCGTCATTATGTTCAGAGACAACCAAATGTTTCCCAGAATTGAAAAAGGGAAATCGCTGGTGAGGATAATGATCATGTTTAGGTCATTAGCCACACTGTTAAATGACTCCAGAAGAATGCTTCGTCTGATTGTCTGATTGATCTGGCTTATGTGCATTCTTCTGCTGTTTCTTCATTATGCACTGGCAAAAATAATAGCTATTGACCCGTCTCTAGTGTACCTAGGAAATCTGTGCTATAACTTCTCTTTATTGTCACTTTTAAGGAGAAGCCACAAAGCTGTTAAGGATTTTAGTGGCCACATAGAAACATTAAACCTTTCTTTTTTTCTTTTTTTTTTCTGTTGGGAGAATTTATAGTATACAAATATATAGTGAACTAACACTCCATTTTTCATTGAACTAGAAGTATCTCCATACCCTACAATAATATAGAACCTACATTGTTCACTATTGTTTACTGATGTCTGATGAACACTGAAGTAAATTAATATTTTCCACATGAGACTTCTACACTGAATTTTTTGTTGTTGCGATTTTTAACAGTAAACGACTGCAAAATGGTATGGTAAAAAAAAACGGTTAATTAGTTAAAGGGGTGATGAATTGAGAAATAAATTTTCCTTAGAGCTTTTGATATATAAAAGGTCATGGTAATATAAGAATATCCTGTGAGTTTCAGAGCTGAAAACTTCCTTGTTATTCAAAAAAAAAAAAAAAAGCTTTTATAGACACAAGCAGAAAAAAAAACATGTTTACAGCAAATTGTACAAATTGTGGTTTTGGCCTATATGGCTAATTTTGATCTTCATGACAACTGTGAGGGGGGTGAATTTTTTTTATAACTCATTCGTTTACGTTACAGAAAGCCTTACATTTCTACATATTTAAGGGTGTGGGTACAGGGTGAATAGCCATTTATCCGCCGTCTATAGTCATTTGTATCACCTCAGCTCCGCCAAGCTTTTTGACCATTTTCTGTTATCCAGGAGTGACACGCGATGACTCGCTCGCAAGATGGCAACGCCCAGCTCGCCCATACTTTAAGCTTCAGGATGGCTTATCGGAATCCTATGGGTGACGTCACGGACACTACGTCCATATTTTTTTTTTATAGTCTATGTTTGAAAATCTACCCATCACTATACAAGTCGTTATTTAGTTGTTGTTTTTTAACAACTATTCTCATCACTTCTATGAGTTCTATGGGTTAACCCATCTATGAGCACTAAAACATCTATTGGTTAACCCTCTGAACATGGCGAACGTGCGTTTTGATGGATTTTTCCTCATGACAGCGTGTTAGTGTGTGATCCGTCTGAATTTCACGCGGGATTGCACATAATTCTACTATTGGTCAAATACATTAAAAAAGATTCTCAGTGCACATCTTGAAGAGTATTAACATAAACACAGTCGTAAACAGTTCAGGAAGAATGAGTAACAGGAACAGTGTTTAGGATCCATGTGTGCTTTAGGTGTTAAAGCGACAGCAGTTGTTTGTTATTCAAATGACAAAAAGACAAACGATCACACTGCTTTTGACTGATCAACTTGTGTAACTTTAATTGTTTCATCTGTAAGCTATTTAATTTTTCACAAATAACATTATCCATTGTTTATTCAGTTTCTTACCTTTCTTATGTTAGACCTACCTGAAAAAATAAAGCAGTCTATTTCATTTGTATCTTTTTATTCTACTGTATTTATTTGTGCTATTGTTTGTAATCTGTTTGTTTGTTCTTATTTTATTACTGTTTATTCGTTAAATTTACTATTCGAAATCAAGCTTCCTTGTGCTGTGTGTAAGCTATTGCAACACAATTACCCCATTGTAAAAAATACATTGAGTTAGCAATTATTTGTGAGATGCCCTAGAATGAATTGAAACAATATTTAAAATAGTTCTCTGGTATCAAAATAGAGGGTATGTGGCTTATTTAAGGTCAAAAATCGTAATAAAAACCATAGCAAGTAATCCATTACACATTTACAAATGTTATTTAACAAGAAAACCTTTTACAAAATCTCATTAGCTAGCCAGAAGATGGTTTTGTTACATCCATGGCATGCCCAAAGTAGTTGTTTTTTTATTATTAAAACAACTTGAACTGTTATTAGTAGTTCCTCACCCAGAGCAAATGCTCTATACTTCACCACAGTGGTAACCTTCACAAACACTAACATAACACACTTTTAAACACCAAATTTAAAAAGTCTCTCCATTTTCTAATCTTGTTTAAAATGCATAAAATAGCACTGTATTTAAACATTTACTATCCGAATTCAGCCCCTTTGCAAAGCATGATGGGAAGTGAATGTTAATATAACAAAGCAGTTACATTTGAACCAGAAACCTAATACAATGGTGTTAAATCAAGATGACTTACTTAAATAAAGTGAACAACATCATGCAATCATTTTTTTTTTTAAAGATAAGCTACTTGTAGTTTCCAATTGTTACTTTTCTAGCATCCTGCGTTGGATCTAGACAACACAGGGGATATTATCGTTAATTTTGTCTTACTAAGAAACTTTCAATTTAATCAGAAATGGGTTTGATAGTCAAGAAGTGGATACACTTCTTCACGTGACGCTTGTTTACCTGCAGAATGCCGATGATTCGGCTGCGCATTTCCGGAAAAAAATTCACTTTGTTTTGTTTGTTTAGTTTACAGTGTAATGAAACATTTTCTCAGTTCAAAACAACCTAAATTTCATGTTTTGCCTTCCACCCAGGCAAGCAAACATTACTGATCCAACTCCTATATTCATGTACTGTTAATTGAAATGCTCACTGTGAGAATGCCGGGCTTGCAAATAGTTTGATCAATACACAGTGAGATGTGTAAATTGATCTTTGAAGTAGTCATCTCACTTAGTGAAGTGTTCAATCAGTCTAATTCAGAGCCGCTTGTGCCTAGTGTGGTCTTCAGCCAATTCATTTGCTGTGAATTTTCAATGAAAGAATTCCCACTGCCATTTGCTGATCACTAGTGGAGTTTGCCTGCTGAAAATGGAGCCCCATCCTGTTTACGACTCATTTCAGTAGCGAGAGAGAGAGAGGGAAAAAAAATACAAATCAGGCATACTGTTTTATTTACCATGTGTTTGTGAGTGTGAAAAAACAGGGCTAATAATAAGATTAAATACAAAATATAAATACCCTTCCAAAATGAAAATGAATACTGTTCACAAGAGAATAAGTTGAACTGGAACTACACATGATGTGTAAATAAAGTGTTCTTACAGTCACAAATTATAACTATATATTGTAAACAGCAAAGTTATGCAGTTTTTGCTAATTAATCTCACCCTCATAGCTGCTTTGAATGATTAGTAGAGTATTCCAATTAAGGGTAGAAGTCCCATTAAGAGACCAAACATATCATGACCTGGCTTTGATGTGAAGATCATAAGTTATTTAAATTTGAAATGAATAAAATAGCTATCAATTCATGTATATTAAATCTTAAAATAAAATAATTTTATATCAGGCAAACCAGACAAAAAAGTTGCTAAAGTAAAATACAAAACGAGGGTGCACATAGTGTAGACAGATTGGTTGATTATAATGGAAGTGATCAAAAAGTAAGCATGCGTAATAAAATGTTTGATGGATGCCAGCAGTAAGGTGGCATTTGTATATAATGTGTACACTCTAAAAAATGCTGGGTTAAAAACAACCCAAGTTGGGTTGAAAATGCACTTACCCAACAATTGAGTTGTTTTAACCCAATGGTTGGGTTAAATGTTGCTTAAGACAACCCAATTGCTGGGTAAGAACAACTCAACCATTGGGTTAAAACAACCCAATTGTTGGGTTAGTGCATTTTCAACCCAACTTGGGTTGTTTTTAACCCAGCATTTTTTAGAGTGTACATAATTTGTATACCATACACTTTGCCAGCATAACTTCAAGCTTTTAAAAGTTTTAATGTTTCTGATGTTCACCAAGACTGTATTTGTTTAATCAAAAAATATTGATTAAAGAAATATTGTGAAATATCATTGCAGTTTAAATATGAATATGCATTAATATGCAAATGAGCCCTGCCTCCACTCACTTGTTCAATGTATACGAATAGTATTGTGTTTTATGTATCACTCTCTACAACTTCACACATAATAGTTATTTATATGATTAGTTTTTTCTTTTTCTCTTCTTGATTACTTTATCAAACAGCTAATAATGTGTTGCTAATTTTACACAACCCAGGTTCCCATTCGTCATATCAATCTGCCTTCTAAAAACCTTGGAGTATCCTTTGGAAAACTTTTTTAACAACTTAGAACATCAGTGGAGAAAGGCATATAGTTTATCATAACATCGTAGCATACATAATTCACCCGCTATATTGCTTAATGTACCCGATATTTCATATCAACAGAAAAATATACCAGGATAACCTGGCTTCTCTGGAGACTCCCCTGCTTCACAGCATTTAATGAAATGCTAAAGCCCTCCCGCACTTTGACGTGAATGGTTACAAGGTAGTTCGTGACATAAGAAACACCAGCGATTTTAAAACGTTTTTTGAGGCAACATTTTTGATAAACAACATTAAAAAGTGGATTTTCACCACAAGGAATCTTTGAGAGAAGGTAAAATTAAAGGTCAAACTAATTAGAAGCCTGGAATTAAGGATACACATTTAAAACTTTAAGACTACAAACAATCTCTGCTGTAGTTTTAAACCCCCCGCTGTAAAGTTTAATATAAACGTACAAGGCACCCAGAAAAAAAAAAAAAAAAAAAAAACCCTAATTCCTTTTGTATTTAGTGTTTTTTTTAGTGCTGGGCGCCTTAAAAAAAGTAAAAAAATAAATGAATAAATAAAACTTAACAACCTTAGTAGCATATTATACACAACACATCCAGTCAGATTAAATTCATTTCTTTCTGAACTTCTAGTACCCAATTAAGGTTTGACTCAGTGGGCAGAACAACTGTATTCATCCAAAGATGAAATGTTTAACAGGGCCCAAGAGGGGAAAGAGTGAGGCAATGTCACAAGGGGAAGAGGACAGATCAGTACTGACGCCAGATATCAGACACATCCCAACCACTCCAGAACACTGCCAGTCCCTTAGTGCAGTCATGGGGAGGAGGAGGAGGAGGGGGTGAGCAATAATATGTGCAACACTCGCTCTGTGTCATTTCCTGACGGGACGTCAAACAGCGGGCACTTATCGCGAGCTGTATTCCAGCAGAACAGTGGCATGGTCCTCACACTGAGTGCCTGACGTAAGTCTAAGTTAATCAAGCCACGCCGGACTACCTGGAGAGAACAAACGTGTATAAAAGGGAGGGAAATGTGTGTTCCATATTCATGATTTACAAGGCCATTTTCACCTCCGCTCCTCAACCAATTGGAAAGAATGGGAGGTAAGTTAGGAAACAGAGAGTAAAATGTTGATTTCTGAATGACTGAACAGACTGGTAATAGTCTGAGAGATACGGAGAGAGAGGAGGAAGAAATCCGATCTGCACTGATTCTCACTAATGCCGAGTTTACACCGCACAAATTTCAAAAATGTCAGATCACAGTTCTTTTCACACTGCATGACTGGTGCAGCATTCAGTTGCTGCTATTTTCACATTGCACGGTGGATTGGCATGACTTTACAATAGGAAGAATCACCAACAGCTCTGTCCGGGCCTCAAACTACGTTTCTCAGTCAAACGCACGCGAGATGTAACAAGGAAACAACGCAATATCATGTGTGCGTCAGACCGGAGTTCTCGCGTGAAACTGGAATTTTTATTATAAATGATAGCCTGCAGAAAGCTTGCAATTCAAATTGTTTGTGCTCTGATTTGCACTGAAAATGAAAAACGATTATGGAGGTGGAAATGGTTGGGGAAATACGAGGAGCAAGGTAACAATGTTGTAGGTGACAGCTGGAGGTAAATGAATAATTGTTCAGTGTGTTGTTATTGCGGCTGGTCAAATGTGTGTGCTTTGTTTCTGTTTTATATAATTGTAAATGTATTTATTAAAATACTGATATTGTGGTCTATAACTCCTCCACGAACTTTCCGCTGCCCTATAGCTTGCTCTCTCATTGGCTGTAGGTCATCGCCAATGTTATTTTCAGTCAGAACACATTTCTCGCAGCAGGATTATTAATTGGCGACAGGTCCAGATATTTAGACTTGTCAGCGTTTCTCTCGTGTCTTTGACTGTGTGATTGTCACTCGTGTGAATGAGCAACGTTTTGCCTATGATTTCAGGCATTTGCCAGCCAAACCCTTCGGCGAGTCAAAAATCGTTCAGTGTAGACTCTGCACGATGGGTGTGTGTGAATCATGCGATGAGTGCGTGAGCACAACGGACAGTCAGTGGTGTTTACGATTCCAGCTCAATGGCGCTCAGAGTGTCACATTTTTAACATTTCAGTACCGAATTGGTATCGCGGTCTGTACTTTTGACGACATGACACTACACCAGATAGAAACATAGAAACAGATCATGAAGGAAACTGAATGAACAGAACCAATTAGTAAAGACAACAAACTAGAACAGAACAGGGGCCCGTTTCATAAAGAGTGAAAACTCAGAGTACGTTAACTACACTCTAAAAAATGCTGGGTTAAAAACAACCCAAGTTGGGTTGAAAATGCACCGACCCAACAATTGAGTTGTTTTAACCCAATGGTTGAGTTGTTTTAACCCAATGGTTGAGTTGTTTTAACCCAGTGGTTGAGTTGTTTTAACCCAGTGGTTGGGTTAAATGTTGCTTAAGACAACCCAATTGCTGGGTAAGAACAACTCAACCATTGGGTTAAAACAACCCTATTGTTGGGTTGGTGCATTTTCAACCCAACTTGGGTTGTTTTTAACCCAGCATTTTTTAGAGTGTAGGGATGCACTGATACCATTTTTTTCAGAACTGATCCAATCCGATATTAAAAAAATCTGAGTATCGGCCAATACCAATACTAAACCAATACCTATCCGATACCAACGCAGTTTTGTTTAAAAACTGTGTGTGTTGAATTGATAATCATTCTTTTGTGAGTTAAATATCATCAACTGTATACAGACAACTTAATTACAAATAAAAACAACAAATAAAAAAATTACAATCACAATCTATGACAAAAAATATTACTATAGATGGCGAATAAATTAGATTAGTGGATAATTCAGTAAGCAAAAGTTACAAAATCATGAGTGCACAATAATTTTATAAAATGTAAATATGTATTAGGTAAAAAATAAAGGAAACCATAAAAGTGAATAAGTGTAGCTCTAAATCTGGTAAAATGTTACACAAAATACATTCATGAAAAACAAGTAAATATATTTATAGAAATAGGGCCTATATACTAAGAAAAAAAAAATGTATAGTACATTTTTAATGAAGCATCAACATATTATAGATAGGGCAGAACAAGGCTATTAATAATCTTTCATAGCGCAAAAGTATTATAATGCAGAGCACCACAAAGCCCGTATGCGCATCCCGTGCCCAGGATGATGTGCTTGAAGCAACAGTCACATTGCACAGCATTCCATCCTTATTGAGAAGTTAAAAAACACAAATAGAAGATATATCGACGCGAAAAGTAACAATGTTATCTATGCATAATTTTATTAAGATGTTTCTTTCAACATTTCAGTTACTGTGTTTGAAGTACAATACAATATCTAGTCCAGTGTTGTGATCTAACAGACAACCGGTAGAAAGTAACACAATTTACACCAATAAACACCAGCAAGATAAAGTCATTTTATGAGAAACCATATAGAGTTATCTACAGATCAAGCATAATAACAGGAACAATTAATCATTGTGGAGAGAGTTTCATCGTGTTGACTGTCTGAACAGAACGTGACACACAGTTTGAAAGCTGAATGTAGAATGAAATTGATGTGAACTTGAATTTAATGACTTAAATATTCATCTGTAATTCACATTAAACTATGGAATGGCTTCAGAAGACTTAAAATAGTGCACAAATCGTTGATGCTGCTTTATAATGTTTTTCTGCCTTTTGTGGGACACTGGGGCTTAACAATAACACAGTATATTATACGCACAATATCGAATTTGGATCGGCTCTATCGGAGCCGATACCGATCCTGAGTATCGGATCGGTGCATCCCTAATGTTAACCCTGAAATGAGGGAAACTCTAGGTTTTCCATTTTAAAATGGGTGGTATGTCAAACCCGAGAAAGCAGGGTATGTCAAGCCCGTTTCTGAAAGAGAAGTAGCTTATACTCAGAGTCATTTACCACAGTAACTTACTCTGTGAACCTAACCTGGTAGGGAGCCGGGTTTTTTTCTGTAAACCCTGAGTTTCTTTTGGTTTGCTCCCCCTTTTTAAAGCATAAGCTATGTTAAAATACTTAATTCAATCATGCTGCAAAAAATGCTTTTCTTGTCGAGTATTTTTGTCTTTTTTCAAGTACAAATATAAAAAAAAAAATCACAATTAGGTCTATGGGCCAGATTTACTAACAGCTTGTGCATGCGCAAACCCTCTTTTGGCGTTAAAAAACAAACAAAAAAACAATTGTCAGGAATTACTAAAGACAATAAATTAGCACTGAAAGGTGTGGACAGGTATTTTTTGCGGCTGATCTTATTGCATATGCATTTGTAGAAGTTTCCCTGATTAATGATAAAGAAAATAACATTAATGATGTTGGTGCTATATTTAATTTATAATAGAGCTGTGACGGTGAGGAAATTTTCCTACCAGTTAATCGACGTGTGACAACACCGGTAATAGCCACATCAACGACTAGGCTTTTAAATCACTAATTCTATCTAAATGAGAGTAACATGCACACGGCCGCTCGGGCATTAATAACAGAGCAGAGCAAAGTGAGTGGTTTCAATAAATTCCTATGAAAGTTAAGCTTCCATATGCATGAACTGAAAATGTGGCAGTGCACACACACACACACCGTGAATGACAGTTTGTCAGTAAATCATTAAAGCATTTTAGTTATGGTTTTGAATCCCTGATCATCTCAGTCAGCTCCTCACTTTCGTGATAAATGAAATCTGACTCCTGCTGCGTTTGTGCTGGGACACTCGTTGGGATCATGCTTTATTTGTACTGTCTGTTCTCTAACTTAACTAAATTATTTTATTACTATAAAAAAAAATCTAAATGATGGTGGGGACAGTGCCACGGTGTGCAATTAATGCAACTGGTGTTGAGTCTGAACACCGGCAACACCGACTATCATAGCAAACCTAATTAATAATAATATTTTTTTTAATGTATTATGAATCAATTGACATTTTAATGTGAAAAAGTTTTTTTTTTTTTTTTTTTTAATCACTGGATGGAACTGTAAATTGTCTGTGTTGGGTTTTGTAGAATGTTTTGTAAAGGACATAGGGACAAACTGTAAAGGTCTTTTCCTTTTTAAAGTAAGAGAGTGAAGAGGAGAGAGCTTTATGGATTTTTCTCCTGAAAATAATCTCAGCCTTCCACTTCAAGGGCACAGTAGGGGCTTTGCTTTGAATCAAGGCAAATGCAAACCCACCCACAGGTAGAGAGAGGTGAGCAGAGGTAAACTAGAAGGGGAAGTGGGAGGAGTGATAGAGAGGGGGGTAGAGAGATTGGGCATGCTAATAGAGTAAAAGGGGGAAAAAATGAGGGTAAGAAATGAAAAACATTTAGTTTTTCAATAACACTTGTGTACCGAGGACCACCATGTCTACTTTATGGAGATAGGCATTTATTTGACACTGCGCTCTGACCTGCTGACACACATGCTAATGTTTTCATATACCAGCTTGACTGTTCTGAAAATACAACACAAAAAAACTGTTATTAAATCCAATGCTTGTACGTGCACATCCACGTGCCCACTGTGTTCTTAAAAGAGACAAAATACGAATGGGGAAAATGAAGGGAGTGATCAACAAAGAGAGTGAATTAAATGATATTTTGAACAAGTCAACTTGCGTTGCAAGTGTGTACACGAGGGGGCATGTTCTTTAAATGCATCTTTATCTTGGTCTGTTTTAGAATTACTTTTTTATTTCACATAAGGCTTCTGCTTGACAATTGGACATGGTCCAGGGAGTCCCTTCACGGAGAACATCCTTCATCTCTCTTTCATTATTCATCCACATGCCTGAAAATGGGATAATGGGGAGATCAAATTGGCCTCATTGTTATTACCAGTTTGATTATTTTTCTAAGGACTCCTCTTACTCATGTGCTCTGTTTTCAAACCCATTTCCAAAGCCCCTAATGACATAATGAAGCTCTAATGAGCAGCAGAGACAAAGCGAAAGAGGGAGACGAGTTCATGTCCGAAAATGGAACCATTAGTCAAGCTTGGACAATGGGAATGTTATTAGGAACATCTTTAGTTTTTGAGAATGTGCATGATCTCTAAAATAAATTTAGGTAAGCCTACACTAAAACTGAAAAAAATAAAAAAATAAAAAAATCCCTTAAGCCAATGACATGGTTTAATAGCAGACCCTATGATGCAATACTGGCAAATGAAAAAGAAATCAAGGTTTTTATGAGCAATAAAAGATAAGGCTTTGATGCAATCCTTTTCATCTGCTCGCATTGTTCACTACCTGTCAATGGGTTTTACTGTGATTGGTGTTTGTTCAGGGATATTTTAGCTGTTTCACACTCTTTCTGCAGCTTAATTTCAGCTGGAGATGGGAATGAGATGCCGTCTCTGATTGTGTTTGTCATGGCCCACCTTGTACGCAGTCCGTCAAAATGTGCAGCTGGAAACCCGGGCAGGCCCAGTGCCAGTCTAAACACCCTGTTCAACGTACTGTGGGGGGAAACTCATTCGGAACGATGTCTTTTTTATCATGAAAGCGGCAGGGTGCCACAACAACTCACTGCAAACCTTTGCCTCTCGCCGGGAGAGTGTGTGATTTGATGCAGCCTAAATAAGAAGAAACACTAGCCAGTAAATTAGAAAAAATATATCACGTTACCCCACCAACAACCTCAGTCACCGGAAAGGTTCCAGGCCATATAAAGTTTGTCAGAGGCGCTCATATGTTTGCGGGGTGTTGGGGCATGTGTGATTATATTTGCTGTGCGCTCTATCATTAAAGGGGGAGAGTGGGTTGCATCAATGTCTGTCTAGAGAGATGAAATTGCAGAAGGGATGCATAGCGCCTGTGCTAACATCATTAGCGCAGTCATTTACATGAAATTTCATTCAAATTTCATTAAGAGCGAAAGCTCACTCCAGAGAGATGTTGGTAACGCGGGGTCACATACTGGTGACACAGACAGAAAACTCCAAATGCAGATGCACAGAATTCACACACAAGTCTCCCTGCACAGAGATTAACAATTATTTTCCCCATCAGGATTAAGGTTAGTCAAATTAATCAAAAAATAATTAGATAAGTTAATCATTGAAATATATTTTTTTGTGATAAATGTCTTTGAACATAAAAACAAAAAGTAGCTTTAGGAATCAATATAGCCTGTCTATTACGCAGCTCTCTGGAATATTTGATTGTGATTGGCTTTGCATTTAATCACCCTACTGGGGTTTATTTTGCGATAATGACCAGATGACTGTGTATACATATTGTTCACCTAGGGGCCATTCACATAGAATGTGTTCTTGCATTTTGTCTGAGCCATCTTTTTTGTTTAATTGTCGGTCCATGAGTTTTCTGTCTCCCACCATGTTTTAAGACACTGTGCCAAATTAACATAAAACCTGGAATTAATTAGGAAAAACGGGGAGAACTCTTATGGGGATTTTTATTTAATTTTAAATTCTTATCTTAGACATTTTTTTTTATTTCAAATATCTCAAAATGTTTGCACACTCAATGCATTTGTGAATTTTATGGTTTAAGCATATTTACAAAGAATAGTATTCAAAGGTGACACTATTACACTTTATAAAGCCCCCCCCCCCCCCCCGCATTGAATTGATTTATTTTAATAAAAATATAAAAGAAAAAAAAGAAAAAAGTGAAGTGAATAAGTGACATTTTTGAGGTTTAAATGTTTGTGTGAAAGAAAGAAAGAAAGAAAGAAAGAAAGAAAGCCTCAGACACAGTTATATCCTACAACCAGTGATAAAGAGCACACTGATAAAGAAAAATAAAGACATAATTCAGTCATCAAAAGGAGCAGTAGTATCTCTCTCTCTCTCTCTCTCTCTCTCTCTCTCTCTCTCTCTCTCTCTCTCTCTCTCTCTCTCTCTCTCTCTCTCTCTCTCTCTCTCTCTCTCTCTCTCTCTCTCTCTCTCAAACACACACATACAGGATATGTCCACATAAAATTTCAGTAGAACAATGGAAAGAGCTATTATAGATCGCTACACTGTAGAAGTAGAGCTGTTATAAAGCCATTACAGAGAAATATGTTGAGAATGCATTTATATATAATGCTGTTCACAGCATTTTTAAAAAAGGGCAGTAGAACGTTGGTGGACCATTGCACAGGCGCATTTTATACCCAAACAATTAAGAATAATCGTTGAGTAATCGTTGAATAATCGTTGAACTGAATAGTTTAATAATCAGAAGAATATTCTAACAAAACGGCCTTCTACTGTTGTCCAAATAGCGCTGGTAAATACCCTTTTGTTCCACATGTAAATCACACCATGCATACTTTTTAAAGGGAATGCCAGAACAACGGTCTAAAACATTTTCATAGAAAAGAATACAAATAAAATAAATAAATAATAATAATAAGCCATTTGATAGAGCCTCTCTGATGGTATGTGATTTCCATTCATGCAGCAAATGACATTCCCAATCATAGCGCAGCAAGTCTTTCCTCATTATTCTCTTTCTTTAATCACGGGCAGGGTTCAGTGGATGTGTAAAACTTTAAAGTGTTATGAGTGATGAGAACTTAAAGAAAGAACTTAAAGAAAAAACAAAACAAAAAACAATGAAATAAAAAAGTAGCAAATGTCCTATGATGAACTTCTTGATATTCTTAAATGAGACAATAATGAAATTTGTAAATATTATTTTGCTATTATTTTTGTTTAAAAAAGAAACTCTGCCACCCCCATTTATTTAATTTAATTTAATTTAATTTAATTTAATTTAATTTAATTTAATTTAATTTAATTTAATTTAATTTAATTTAATTTAATTGTATTTAATTTAATTTTATTTAATTTTATTTTATTAATAATGTATTTATTAATTTTGGAACAGTTGAATAAATTTAGGATTACATACAGCGGCTTGATGTATCTCGTATTCTGCCTGAAGATGTCTTCAGACATGCCATGCTAAAGAGTATAATGCGTGGGCTACTTTAAATAATTCCCCACAAAATGCGTGACCCTGTGGATAAGTATTTGGTGTGCAGGTAACAAAAAAGACAGAAAGAAAAACACAGAAGAAAATAAAGGATAGAGGCAGAGGAAGGAGAAACGTGTGTGTCTACCTTCAGTAGAGGGAAGGGCATGAGGTTAATGAAAAGTGACAAAGCCAGATAGCCTTTCCATTCGCGTCTCTTTGGTGAGTGTGTTGCTACGATGGAGTGCACCCAAAAATCCTTGTTCCCTTTTAACAAGGTCAAAGCCACGGTCGAGTGCTATTCATGTTCTCCTTCTCCTCCTCTTCAATCTCTCTCTCTCTCTCTCTCTCTCTCTCTCTCTCTCTCTCTCTCTCTCTCTCTCTCTCTCTCTCTCTCTCTCTCTCTCTCTCTCTCTCTCTCTCTCTCCCTCCCTCCCTCCATTTCCTTCCTCCCTCACAACGGCAGAGAAACCTGCCCAACAATAAAATCACACCCTTCCATGTCAAACCCAATGACTTGATTTTGAATCGTCATTGAGAAGCGAATCTCAAAGTGATTAACTATATTATTTCATTATTAAAAAAAAAAAAAAATGAAGTAAATTAAATGGCCACATTACTGGACACATTAAACCGCACTAATAGCTGCCTAACACGATAGTTTTGGGCACAGAGAGGTTAAGGAACAGCATGGGGTACGCTTTTAAAATGTGTATTTGCAGAGTATGTGTGCGAAGTATGTGTGTGCACATGCCTGTGTGCGTGTGTGTGTGTTTCTCCCATCACACTTTTAATTCTGATTAAAAATGGAGTGTTAATGAAGCATGAATAGACTAATTGCTGCTGTCATCAAGGCAGCAGGAGACAAAGCACTTGACATTTGGAACAAGCTATGAAGGGATGACATGAAAAAAAAAATTGAAAGGGGACATCACTGGGAACTTTTTAAACCAGAGAGGGTTAAACGAAACTTTGGGACTTCTTAATTATTGCAAAGTGCAAATCAGCTTATCTGAAAACTCTCCTCTCCTTCAAAATAAATGAAGTTATAAGCTCAAAAAAAAAAAAAAAAAAAAGTAAATATAAAAATGAGGCAAACAAATAAAGTTCATAATACAATAACTATAATATTAATCAACTGAAGTAATCTCACTACTAAATTAAATCATATTGCTAGGATAATGATAATAATAATAAAATAATAATATGTATTAATGAATAAATCCACAGACATGTAGATGGGTCATTAACCTGGCGTGTCAATCCGGGTGTCCATATATACATTTTTAAATACACTAACTACATTAAATGACTCGATTTCTTAATTACTCATGTTAGTATTCATTATGAATAAGGAATCTTTAGTTCCTTAACTATTGAGCTCAAAAGCCAGTTTTTTCTTTCCTTCAAATTTTAAATCCTTATCCGTATTTTTATTCATTTAGCACTTTTATAATTGTAGACTAAGTAATACAATTGTAACATTTATGCTGTAGAAGGTAATGACATCAGTTTGAAAATAAAGCATCATAATGAAAACAGATAAAATAAAAAATCTAAAACAAAGGCAATTTCGTTACAATTAAATGTTCAGACTTTGCAACACTCATTATGAGACAAATCAATGGACTGCTTCTTTCTTAATTCTATAGTCATCAAGCATTGCTTTTAGCTCCTTGTTAAGAAGACCTCCTACTGCAAATGTATTGGGATAGATCAAGTTTGAGGGAAATAAATGCACTCAGGGGGTGTGGTTGTCATGCAAAATGATGGGTATATTTCTGCTATATTCTGCAGTGTATAGGAAATACATGTATTAGTTGTGTGTGCTAGAAAGAGCAATTTAACAAGAATGAAGGAAGAATATAATACATTGCAAGTTGCCATCATAAAATGGCGTCATAATTGTAAGTGTGCCAAAATTTCTGATTTTTTGTTTCAGATATCAGATTTTTTAAATGTATAAATATTTATATTTTTACAAAAAAATCTATACATCATCAAAATATATTAATGAATAAAAATGTCAAACAAAAAAATATATTAAATGTATTATTATAATTTTCTGTACAATTATAATATACAAAGATTATTTATATTATATTTTATTTATTTATAACATATTTTTATTGAAGGATTGTTATTGAGGATAACAATAAAATATCCAAAAAACACATATTATTATTATTATTATTATTATTATTATTATTATTATTATTATTATTATTATTATTATTATTATTATATTCAAGCAACAACGTATTTTGTACATTGTATTATAGCAAAACAACTCTAGTATGTCATAATGTATCACAGTATCAAGAAGAGAGTGATTTTGTCACTGTTTTTCACAATGCCCCACACTTGAAGACAAAAACAAACAAACAAAAAAAAACAAAAAAAAAAAAACTTTTTTTTGAGAGATTTGAGTACAGTGAGAAAAGCTCTTACATGTGATTGTCATCAAGACTGATTGCATTGCTAAGTAAAGAGTTACTTGTAAAAAAGATGTAAAATACTCACAGTTTGTTGGTAAAAACAATCTGTTTCCTCCTCAACACCATTTGCTGATTGCTATGCCTTCTGTTGAAACAAAAGTAAAAGTAAAAGTTAGGAAAAGTGAGCCAGTTTCATTTGAATTGTGTACCATATTCTTTCAGTCAGTCAGAGGAATAAATATTTGTAAGATTTTCTTGCAAGATTTTTGGGGCGGCATTTCACATGATTTATTCAGACAGTATATTACTCTGTTAATTATTGATATCGCAATTAGAAGAAAGTTGGGAGACATGGTTATGGCATACCTACTTTACTGGCGTCTAAGTGCTGCAGTGTCTCTAATGAGAGCAAAGTCTTGCCTATAATGACCATAAATGCTGATTTAGCCATGGTAAGTTTTTTTTCTCCTCTTATTTTCTCTATTAAATAGTTGTAACTGTGACTCAGCAGTGATATAAATGTATGTCACTACAGCACCCTTGCTAGGTTGCTAATTACAGTTACAGAAATCAGAACATGGAGATGGGAAAATATTTAATAAAAATAAAATTTAATAAATAACACTAACAGAAATTGTTACTGTATTAATTATAGCACAAAAAAGCTTTTCATTTGGGGGACAAATGATTTTAATAAATGAGTAGCTGATATTGTTTTTTTTATTTTTATTTTATTTTTTATTTAAATCAACACTGTGTTAAAATGTACAGAGGGAAAGTTTATGTTGTAGATCCTTTGACTGATCATTTTAAGTTGTTAAAACTGTTTGAATCACCTTTTGTCTTCACTAGGTCATTTTTAAATTGTTCTGTGATGAGAAAAATACAGTTTTTAAATGAAAAATAGTCCACATAGTTTCACAATTTATAGAAGGTCATAAAACTGCATGAATAATGAAATAATGAAATAAAATTGTTAGCAAAAATGTTGCTTAAGACGGTGTTCATTTTAATAAAGTAGAATAATTCTAACATGATTAAATCTAGACAATTGACATTTATATAATAGTTTATAATCCAGATAAATCAACTTTTATAATAACAAAACTTGCCACATTTTGAAAACACTTATAATGTACATTAAAAAATGCTGGGTAAAATTGGGTAAATTATTTACATTAAATGTTGACCCAAATGTGGGATTTGTCCATATTTTACACCAAATTGGGTTGAAACAACCCAGCATTATTTAGAGTGTAAACATGTAGGCGTTATTATTATTATTATTATTATTATTATTATTATTATTATTATTATTATTATTATTATTATTATTATTATTATTATTATTATTATTGTTGTAATTACTATTATAAGACCATATCAATTAAATGTATTTATTTATTTGATTTAGGTTGGTGTGGGACTTGATGGAAGAAGAAATTAAATTCACTTAAAGATTCGGAAAGGCATGAATGTCTGAAGACAACAGACCTGATGAATCAAGCAACTCTGAGCAACTACATTACATAAATTACAGTAACTTTCACAGAAACAATAATAATTGTAATACAATGTTTTCTGCGAGAGACAAAAAAAAAAAAAAATCTGTGATGTTACACATCCAGGACACAATTATTTCACATAAAGCATAGAGGTTAATTACGCACATTATTGTGGAAGAATTACACAACAACGTGTTGGTCCTGCATCTGTCTCACGTGTAAGTGACTGACAGAGATTGAGAGTGGACGTTTTTTCTCTGAATGTGGATGGGCCTCCATCAATTATGTATGCCAAATTAAGCACAGAGGCATGGTTACCCAAAGAAAGGTCAAAGTAAGCCAATAATGATTTTTTAATGACATTTTGAAAGGATCCCATTTTCATTCCTCTCAGGCGTTGTTGCTGAGACATGTAATAACAAATCAGGCTCTCAGCAATGCAATACAACACAGATGAGTCATTTGTTTCATAGTCAACTAATATAAGTGGTTCATCTCAAGAGGTCAAAGGCTAAACAAGTAAAAGAGCAAAATAACCACAGCAGAATTGCACGGCAATAATAACGTCTCCAAAGCGTATGGAAATTGCATTTTTCACATAATATAATGTCACATTGCTCTACCAGATGTGACTAAAGGTAAAAGCTGAATGTGGACTTCTTAACCCAAGGCTGTTAATAGATAAGCACTTTTAGGGACACAAAGAAACCATTCATAGAGGCAGAAGTATTATGATAATACAGAGTCTATTTGTAACACACACCAAACACACACACAATCGCACAAAGGGAGGACGGCGGTACAGTTCACCCACATCCATGTAATTGAAGGTGACACAGCATTTGTCCAATCAACAGCTTGTGCCTTAATCAGGTCGACCTATTAAAGGGTTCACTAACCTAAGCGTTACATGGGATTATCACACGCAGTTGGTCTAATGCACAGAAAGTGAGGTGTTTATTATATATTTATTTTACTGATAGACAGGCTGAAGGAGTGAAGAGAAGGCTTGCTTTAAGCGCTTACAGAGTCAGTCACGCTGGGAATCTAGCACCAGTCAGGCAGAAACACTCCAGATGTCACCATCACTTGCCGGTGTGTGTGTATGTGTTTATGTGCATGAATGCGTAAATGTGTGTCACTAAGTGTATTATTGTGTTTTAGAGAGTGTATGAATGTGAGCTTGTGTGTAGGGGAGAATCTTGTTTGGGGCAGAAATAGGAGGATGTCCTTGTTTTTGCAAAGTATTAGCGGCTCCTTTTTTTCTTCTTCTAGAAAATCTATCGTTATAAAAAAAAGTTATCTTTTCTCACAAAGCTGACTTTTGAAAGAGAACAAAAAAAGCAGCGGCCATGGAAATCTGCCGCAAACAAACTACCAATCCTGACTCAGATGGCCTTATGAGACAGCATATTTCAGGCATTTCAAGAAGCTGAGAGCAAAAGCTAAAAAGTATTTCCATGAAACGATTCACTGTAACTCCTCATAAAGGAACATCAAGTCCCCATTGCGAAGGCTTGCATCATGGAAAGTATGATCAATTATTGTATTTATTTAATTTGACATGCTAGTTCTTCCATTCTTAGCAATGATATAGAATCCCTAACATTTTCCAGACAAATACGCTTTTAAAGATGCTGATTAAAAAAGAAAACAATTCTGACTTTATCACTCCAGATTGTGTTTATATCTCGCAATTCTGAGAAAAAAAGGTCAGAATTGTGAGATAATGTAAATAATGCATTACAAGGTTGATTTAAATGTTAAGTTAGTTAGAAATAGAGACCCGTTACACTACCTAAAACATTATTTGTATTATACATTCTTATGCTTGTTAACCTAAAATGCTGATTATTATTATTATTGTCATCATCATCATCATCATTATTATTATTATTATTATTATTATTATTATTATTAGTAGTAGTAGTAGTAGTATTATTAGTATTATTATTACTTTAAACCATGGACAGGCTATGTGCAAAATAATTCAATAATTTAACATGTTCACATTTTCTGATGTCAGTTAATGGTCACATAACATGTAGGTAAACAAATGAAATACATTTTAACTTTTTTGTGGTGAGTGTTTATTTTTATTTTTATATTGGTTTTAAAATTATTTATTTATTTATTTCAATTTTACATATTTATGATATAATAAATTATTAGCGTTTCATCAACACACAGATCCACTTCCCCCTCAAACCCCCTGAGTTTACATAGCCCAGTTTGGGAAATCCTACTCTAAAAATTAATTATGAACATGCTAATTATTAAAACCAAGTTACAAAGTCTCAACTTTTTTTATTGATTTATCTTCCCTGCAATAATAAAAGTTAAACAACTATTGTGTAGCTTTTATTTTTTTACTTCAAGTATCTTTTTAGTCAACAACCCCGGCATCATGACAAAACCTGAATTCTGTTGGCCTTTGCCCATCATCATGGCCTCCTAATCATCCTTATACACTGATTGGCTTCATCCAGCGCTGCAACAACTAGCTGATAATAATCGATAATGAAAATAATCCACAAAGATTCCCATTATCAGATCTTCCCCCAAAACGTTCACCAGTTCGGTCAAATTACAGCACAGAATAACACATTTCTATCGACAAAATGTATCCAAAAATAGTGGAGCTGTTGCAAAAAAGGTACATGATCCAAGTTCCCAAAACATGAGAAGTCTTTATTTTATGCTTCAATCTAATGCATTAGTGTTCAACATACCCTATGCGCTTTAACAGATGCGCAAAAAACAAATTTTACAGGTTATATCCTTATCTGTAAATGTCACTAATTCAGGCGAGTATTTTCATTTTGCATGAAAGCACGTCCTGACAGTCTGCATTTTAGCTTCAAACTTGACTGAGCGAGCGGTGGGGCGCGCACGTGCACACTCATCAAACAGACAGAACACATTTGAGAGGGAGACAATAAATATTCAGTGCAAAAATATTAATTTAGCTGAAATATCTGTGGTTGCATGGTAAATTCAGGATTAAAAGGCAACTTGTAATTCATGTACTTTATGTGAGTAGCAACTGTAAAGTGATAATGTGTAACAGAACAAATGAAAGACGTGGTAACTTTGTCCATCAGATGTGTGTGTGTGTGTGTGTGTGCATGTGTGTGTGCGTGTGTGTGTTGTTGTTGTTGTTGTTGTTTTTTAAATATAATTTTAATGTAGGGATTTAAACTTTTTTTGCACATAATGAATGGAACAGATGCCCTTATGTAAATTAACTATGCTTTTATTAAAGTAAAACCATGTTTTTGGGCATATTGATTACCATTTGTACAACCACATAAATGCCATGGTTAAACTATGTACTTGAAGCAAAACCATGGTTAACCATAGAATAACTTCAATAACTCTTAAAAATAAAAATAAAAGAGAGATTCAAATAATTTATTTATTTATTTTGTTTGTTTGTTTTATTCATTGTAAAGCCATGGTTAATTTATGTTAACCCCTAACACTGGAATAGTGTTTTGTCAAAATATATTTTTTTTTTATATATATATATATAAATTCAAATTATTATATCTGATTAATCGAAAAATAATCGCCTAACTGATCTTTTATCAAAATAACTGTTAGTTGAAACCTTTCATCGCTACGTCTCCTCTCCACCATAAGCTAGTGTGTGGTGGGCTTTCTAGTGCAATATGGCTGCCGTTACATCATGCATGTGGATGCTGCACATTGGTGGTGGTTAAGGAGATTCCACCTTCCATATGTAAAGCACTTTAAGTACCCAGAAAAGCGCTAAAATGTAACAAATTATTATTTGAATCAGTGACCCTAGAGGGCTTCTGAAGGACTTCTCGCCCCAAAGCCCAAAGACATTTAAGTATTTGTTAGGCAACCAAGGTGAACTGAATGGCAAGCTTTTATAAGAGGTGGTGAGAGTGGACAACAGAAAGCCTTTTTAAGAGTTTTTTTGTCAAAAAAAAAGCTAACACACTTGAGGAAATTCATATCTCGCATTCACGACAGTAGCCATCACCAACATACAGTGCCAAACTCTGACCCTGTGGTTTGAAAGGAAACAAAAGTGTCATGTTCACATAAACCCACAAACTCGATGGCAAACAATGAGTGAGAACACTGCATTATTCTGTTTGTGGTAATAAATGTATGTTACAACAATCCATTTCAAAAGAGCGCTGCATTATTGATATGGACTGAGTGAGCCCTCCAGCGTCAGAGAAATAAACGCCTCATCTAAATTCACTGGCCTCAGTACTATAATGTACACACACACACAGGGTTGTGTCCTGGGGCTTCAGCCACTGACTTCATCTCAATTTATGCATGTATTCTTTTTTTTATGGTATACATCTCATTTTTCCTTTATTCATATAAGAACAGAGGGCAGAATTGATGATTGAACACTTGTATTGAATTTCAAAGTATTGGAATAAAAGTGTTTCTGAGTTATTGGCATTTCTGTGTATGTGAGGAACTGTACTAAATAAAGGTGCTATTTGTTTATGTTTGGTTACTGAGCATGTTACAAGTATGTCATTTAAAAAGACGTCAACGGTTGATGGTAAAACTATACTGTAGGACATTTATAAGTCTTCAATGCAAAAGACTAGGGCTGGGTAAAAAAAAAAAATACTGATTTCTCGATTTTAATTGGTTTCTAATTTTTATGAACCGATATCAATTCTTAAATCCCAAGAATCAAATAGTCATCCTGTTTTCAAATGAATGGAGTATTGTACTGTGCCTCCCATCTAATAAATAACAATAATTACTGATATGAAACAGTCTCAGATTTCAAATTACGTCCATTTTATTACGAAATTCTAAAAACATATATACCGTTTTAGCGCTGTGGCATGAGATCGCTCTGGCGTAGCTCAGCTCACGAGAGAGAGCGACAGCGCAGAGCTCACGTAAACTCATCCACTTTAATACCAGTTAGCCTACAGCGTGAAATAAACATGAATGAGCATCTGAAAGTGTGTTAAAAGGAGTACAACTTACCGAAATCAATATCATGTCACATGTAATCAGTGTTTCAAACGCGGAAAGGCGTCAGTGAAACAGCTTGTAAACAATGTCATGTAATTTCACATTTACCTCAGAAAAAACGTATCCAGCGTCCATAAACTCGTTAGTCAGCTAGAAAGCCTAGATGAAAACAAACTCACATTTAGCTAAACATTTAGCTACATATAGGCACCATATTACATATTCATTATAATTTTTTTTCTTCATGTTTTTCAATATTTAATGCATGTTTGAATAAATCTGGCAAGTTTTTGGACAGCCACCATTTAAATGTTTATTAAAAAAAAGGAATTGAAGGAGAAATATGATTATATAATTGTAAAGGTAATATTATAACTTTATAATTATATAAAATAAAATAAAAACATATTGTGTAATTTAAGTGTTTGTATACAAATTAGTTTTACCAAACTAAATTATAAATATTCGTTACCAAATTTGTACCTTCAAAATGATAGTAGGTTGACTCACACAGTTTGCAGCATCCATTTAGATACGCATTTGTGTTCCTTGAGAACATTTTCCATGTATTATATCTGATATATATCCAAAATAATTGATATTGAATCGAATCAGAATCAAATCAAATTACAAGCTTGTGAATTGAAATCCAATTGAATTGTGAAACTTGTGCCCTGCAAAAGACGTCAAGCACATCAGCACTCACTTGTGTAGTCAAGCACTACTGATTCGGCCACAATTTCTGCAAATGTCAGAGGTTATTTATACTGCTCAGTCTAATATATAAGTCAGTGAAAATGGTTATCCAAGCAAAAGTTGTGTTTAACCCCTATGTGTTGAGGTATGTGCATGGGCATGACTGAAGCTTCTGAATAAATGGACACAATAATTGGTTTTCAGAGAGAACAATACAACAATGGTAAGAGCACCACTTGAATCATGTCATAAGCCTGTCATAATCCAAGAAATTTAAAATGGAAAGTAATTAAACAGATGTTTCACCAGCACCTCATCACGTGCCATGAAAATCACATGCACCGCTGGTATGATCTACAAAAAATCCTTGTAAATTGCTCAAATTGTGTCTAGGTTTATGCGTGGGGGCAGAAAAAAAGGTTACATTTGTCAATCGAGAGTGATTTTATAGAAGCCTGCAAGCGGCTTAAATACTGTGTTTACCCAGATTTGAAAAAATAAATAAATAATAATTTACACTAGATTACGCTTTCGAAATGACAGATATTTAGAAAGATGAACATAGTATTTTACAGCCCCAAAAAATATATAAAGAAAATACAAATCACCAACAATACAATCACTTGCTGTATGTCCAACATTTTTACCCCAGCACACAAATCACTGGCACACTTGTGAAAAAGAAGTAGCTTTTTGTTCTTTTATTTTATTTAGGTAAATTAATAGAGACAATCTCAAGCATTGTATGCAAACCTTTTGGGTTTGCTGGCAGCTAGTCCCAAAGCCTGGCAGGGCTGCATTTGAGGGTAGCTGACTCACTGAGTGATTATTGCCATAATTAATGTGACACAGGTCGGGTCAGCCGGCACCCCTCATCCACTGTCAGAGTGGATGAGGCGTGGGGTGGATGACACGGTTTAACCTCACTTGTTCAGGTCTCCTCAGACAAGCGCTATCCTCCCTAGGGTATTGGCCAGCCACTCTGCAAAAACCAACAGTGGTGACATGAGCGCTGGTTAAATTTTAATCGCAGAGAGTGAGAGAGAGGTCTCTGTCTGACAGTGTGACCTCGTTCATCCTTCCCCTCCTATGAGTAAAGAAATTTAAAAACACAAATAAATTAATAAATTATAGCCACAAAACATACTTGAAATGCAAGAAAACAGCAAAAATCTGAATACATAATATAGATATGACACAGATAAAATATTAACTCTAAGGCACTACTTCTTAGGGAAAAAATCCACAACCAACTACAATAAATAACCTAGCATTTCAATTTAGACTGTAATTTCTCACAGCATTTTTAAAGTACACAACCGTATTTATCAATATTAGCCAATATTTAAATTGCATATATATTTGTATAATATTTACAAGGCCTATTAGTTCTTGTTTGTTAATGTCTGTGTCCGAAATCACCCCTATACCCTTGAATAGGATTATTATGTGAGGGCACATTCATTTGTAGTTGACATTATCGAGTGCACTCATTCGATCATATAATACACCGCAAGTGTAAATGTTGACAAGTGTAAAAACAATGTACATTCAACGGCAAGAGAATACCCATAATGACTGTAAGCATCGAGCAGAGAGAATGAAGTTGAATCAATAATCCATCCATCCATCTGTCCATCCGTCCATCCATCTATCCATCTATCCATCCATCCATCCATCTGTCCATCCATCCATCCATCCATCCATCCATCCATCCATCCATCCATCCGTCCGTCCAATGTGGCTACAGCATGTCGTATAGGTATAAATTATTTTTTGATCGATTATATAAATTGTAAAAGGTATATACATAGTTTCCATGACCATACATCTTTTCATTACTGGAGTTGTTAGTTGGCTAAATTTCAAATAATTATCAAACAGCAAGCAGAAAAGGGGAAAAAGCTGGATTTGTTTGCATTCAATCCTTCAAGACTAGATTAGTGGAGTAATGTAGGTAATAGAGAATGAGTCAAGGTAAGCAATTTTGACAGATCTTTTGTTACCATTGCTGCCTTGTTTGTTTCCATAGTAACTCTTTTTATTTTCCATAGTGGTTGATTACAATCACCTGTTCCTTGTTTGGCCCTTGTAATTCTGTGCAGTGTGTCCTGTGTGTTTATTGTCGGCTCTTGTCTTTCTATGGCTGTATTTTCATGTTCTCACTCAGCCAGTAGAGTCTCCATTGTGCTTTATTTTTTTCACTTTCTGAACTAATTGTATTACTTTAATAAAACATTTGCATTTAGATCCATCTTTCCCTCGTCTCTGAGTTGGCTGCATTACACCTTTGTAACCAGCCTCACAGACATCCATCCTCTAAATGGATTATCAAGAGCCATTGTTTATTTGTTTTGTTTTATTTAAAGAATTATGTTGTATATTATTATCAGTGTATTTATGTATGTGTGTTTATTTCGTTTAAGAAATATTATTTCTATTATTTCTTTAACGTATTATAGATTTATAATATCAACTTTACATCAGTTATTGGCCACAACATGAAAACAACTGCGAGCTAATCAGCAATGGCTACATATTCCATAATAGTGCATCCCTAATGTAAAAAGCTAAATCTAACCTTTAAATGAATAGCAAATAATATACAGCTAAAACGAGCATAACAGTAATAAAATCACCCAAAATAAAGTTTGTATTGATATCACATAAACAGTCATTCATAAAAGCCCTGGGCAAAAGTTTGTGGCAATTTTCCATGTAGAGAAGCTCTGAGCAATAATTGCTTCAACATTTGTTCCAGGTCAAGTAGTTAAGTGAGTAATGATGTGTCAAAGCCGTGTAGTAATGCCATCAATAGAGCAATTACCACTTAGCCAGAGATTATTATGAGACAAAAGCACATTATCTTCTGCCCAAAATATAACAACAAAGAAGTCCGGACACAAGACAAAATGCAATTTTTTATATTAGTTTTATTTTGACTGGGCCAAGTAAACAGTTGCGAGTGGTATAGGAGATGAGAGATTTTCCACAGTAAGACAAATTAAGTCCAACAAAATGGTAACCTTGAATTTGTGAAACAGCATTGACTGCAACACAACAAGGGCTCCACTAATGCATTACCTGTGCACTTTCAGCGTGACTTTAGTTTGTCATGTTTCCTGCTGCTTAACTGTCTACACCAACATTTACCTTTATTGGCAT